>NC_134355.1:534258399-534463399 GCF_048569485.1 Anomaloglossus baeobatrachus | reverse complement strand
CCAAAGGCTTAGGCTGCAATAAGGCTCTAAACATGGAGGTGTGCTCTGTCTAAGAATATGAAAAGACTGTGCACCTCCATGTTATCTCCAGCCCCTTTTATAACCTGGGTCTGCCTCAATCCCAGGGTGGACCACAATGGCACCTCCAGGGTCCAATAGCGGAGTGCCACGTCATCAGCAACCTATCCGGAACCGCCATGGGCCAAGTGCCTGAGCATGCTCAGTAGCCTGAACAACAGTCTCACAAATCTGACTATCTGCCCGAGCATGCTCAGTAGGCACAACACAGGACTTAGATATGGCACAATGTCCAAGTACCTGTGCAAAGAGGCCTTTTGCACTAAGTGTAGGAACGTGCTCAGTAGCCTGAACTGAGGACTCAGCCTCAGGAATGGCACTATCAGCCTGAGCATGCTCACTAGACGAAACACTGGACTTTGGCTCTGGCTGGGGTAAATCGGCATGCACATGCGCACTAGCTGCATCTCCACACTTAGATGTGGAGGAGGAAGCAGCCAGCTGGACGACCCGAGGCACGGCCAAAAATGGCAGCCGGCACTTGGGCGCAACTGGAAACACAGCAGGCTCCTTGCGGCTATGGCGGCGCCGATTCGTAACAGTATCATACTTTATGTGGGCGGGGGCTGTTTGTAATGGTATCTTATGCCAAGTTTAGTAAAAAAGTATGTGGAAACTCTAAATTAATGACATTTTTAAGATCAGTGACTTATATCAAATCAATGGGAGTCTGACACCCAGCACTCTTTACTGATCAGTGGCAGTATGTAAACATTTATGGAGCTACACTGCATAGCTCTCTCCAATGTATCATTTTTCATTGTGATTAAATTGCATTTCATGTCAGGACTAATCTTCTTCAGACATTGTATCATTTTGATTCCTAACAGTAATCAGTATACGCATTGTTAGGATACTGTTTGCCAGTTTTATCAGTTATCACGTAATCGCTCATGCAATTTGCATGTTTATGGTTCTATGCTGAATAACTTTTCTCTCTGCTTCTCTCAACATTCTAACCTTCGTATTCATGTAAGCAGGAAGATTAGCTAGTTGGCACATAACCACAAGTATGCAAATTGCATTTGATCTAACATGTGCCAATTGATTTAACTGAAAAATAGAGCAGGATCCTAACATTGTGTATCTTATGGCAATACCTTAATATACAGTACATGACAAAAATTTGCCCTGGCCTAATAAAAGACATTTAATCGTAATGCATTGGTTTTGTATAGAGGTAAGGTGGACCCACAGAATGAAACCCCCTGTTGGGCCTAATGTTCCCCAGTCCGACATTGAATACAATAAAACTTTTTTGAGATGGCCAAATAAAACTAATAATAAAAACATCTAGAAGTGTTGTTTTCTTAAAAGTGAGTTTTAAACAACAAAGAGAGTTGTACATGAAATACCAAAAAATCGAATCTAAATCACCGGAGAACTTTGTAAGCTGCAGAAGTTTTATTTTGAGGTCTCTTTTCTTCCAATTTAATATTTTTCAGTGTATATATGAACAACACAAATGTATTTTAGTGCTATAAAAACATAAACAAAAGAAAAAAGTTACTGCTAATATTTTGATATGAATCTATGGCCATTATGTCACTATTACTATATGATTGGCATACAAATAAATGCTGTTAGGACACCAATTGTGATCTCTCGGCATGCTTTTCTCCCTAATATGACATTCAGATGACTGTGACGGAAAGCTTATCATTTGAGCAACCTGTCATGTCAGGAGAGGGAGGCCGACACAGCATCACAACAAGTAAAAATGTAAAAGCACAATGTCAGCCCTATTTCTTAAAAAGCACATAGATGTTCAGTGCACTTAGGATTTATATCTATAGATTAATGGCTGAAAGTGGTTACATTCAAATCTTATTTTCTAGTTTGCATTTCTTACTTTTGCTTTTTTTTTTTACTGATTATATTACAGATACCGACAGAATGCCTACAAGATCTGAGGTGCATCTTCTTGAATTAATCAAAGCAGAAAAACTATTGTGTTAATGTAAAAAAATTGACTTGTTTCATTCATTCATTCATAGGGACACAATATTCAACCAAGAAAATTAGCTAATGATAATACTAGAAATATTGGTATTGATATATACAGTCGTGTGGAAATGTTTGTACCCACTTCCTGATTTCCTTTTTTTTCATGTTTGTCACACTTAAATATTTCAGATCACCAAATAAATTTAAATACAGGACAAAGATACCACAAGTAAACACAAAATGCAGTTTATAAATTAAGGTTTTTATTATTAAGGGAAGAAGAAATCCAAACCTACAGGTCCCTGAATGAAAAAAAAAGTGATTGTCCCCTAAACCTAATAACTGGCTGAGCCACCCTTTTGTGATAACTGGCAATGAGTTTTTTACAATGCTCTTGAGGAATTTTGGCCCACTTATCTTTGCAGAATTGCTTCAATTCAGTCATATTGGATGGTTTCCAAGCATGAACTTCCTTTTTAAGTTCATGCCACAACATCTCAATTGGATTAGGGTCAGGACTTTGACTAGGCCACTCTAGTCTTAATTTTGATTTTCTTAAGCCATTCAGAGGTGGACTTGCTGGTGTGTTTTGCATCATTGTTCTACTACATAACCCAAGTTCGTTTCAGCTTGCGGTCACAAACAGATGGCTGAACATTCTCCTTCAGGATTTTTGGTAGACATCTGAGAATTCAAGAATCCAAGAATTCATGGTTCCATTTACCCCAGCAAGTCTTCCAGGTCCTGATGCAGCAAAGTAGCCCCAGACCATCACATTACCACCACCATGTTTTACTGTTGGTATGGTGTTCCTTTTCTGAAATGCTCTACAACAGATGTAATGGAACATACACATTACAAAAAGTTCAACTTTTTTCTCTTCAGTCCATAGAGTATTCTCCCAATAGTGTTGAGGACCATCAAGATATTTTCTGGCAAAACTGAAACTTTTTGTTCATTTTGTTCAGCCAGTGGTTTTCTTCTTGGTACTTTACCATGCAGGTCATTTTTATCCAGTCTCCTTCTTATGGTGGAGTCATGAACAGTGACCTTAACTGAGGCAAGTGAGGCCTGCAGCTCTATAGGTGTTGTTGTGTAGTCTTTTGTGACTTCTTTGATGAGTCTTTATAGTACTTTTTCTGGATAATGGCTCTTACTGTGGTTTGCTGGAGTCCCAAAGCTTTTGAATTGCTTTAGAACTTTTTCCAGACTGATTATTGTCAATTACTTTGTATCTCATTTGTTCATGAATTTCTTTGGCTTGAGGCATGATGTTTAGCTTTTGAGGATCTTTTGGTCTATTGCACTTGGTCAGGTAGGTCCTATTTAAGTGATTTCTTGATTGAGAACAGGTGTGGCAGTAATCAAGCCTTAAGACCCCATCACACACAGAGAGAAATCTTTGGCAGATCTGTGGTTGCAGTGAAATCATGGACATATTGTTCCATTAGTACACAGCCACAAACCTGGCACTGATTGTACACAATTTCACTGCAACCACAGATCTACCACAGATCTAGCACAGATCTGCAACAGATT
Organism: Anomaloglossus baeobatrachus; assembly: GCF_048569485.1. Lineage (NCBI taxonomy): Eukaryota > Metazoa > Chordata > Amphibia > Anura > Aromobatidae > Anomaloglossus > Anomaloglossus baeobatrachus. The sequence continues at coordinate 534,459,835 of NC_134355.1, read as the reverse complement.
TATCTCTCTGTGTGACAGGGCCTTTAGTGTTGCTAGGGAAACTGAACTCAGCATTCACTTTTTCACACAGTGACTTGCATGTTTGAATTTATTTTTCCCTAAATAGTAAAGACTTTCATATTTAAACTGCATTTTGTGTTTATTTGTGTTATCTTTGTCAGATATTTAAATTTGTTTGGTGATATGAAAGATTTAAGTGTGACAAACGTGCAAAAGAATACGAAATCAATCACGAATTTCAAACCACTGTACATTATAGTACAACAATGATAATTATACCTGTCTTGTAGTAATCTGATGTGCCAGTGCTGAGAAATGAAGCTTTGAAGCCATAAAATGCAAATGCAAGTTAGTTTGGAAGTGTATTGTAACGCCTGAGCCACAGACATAGACTGGCTGTAAAGGGAGGCCAGAGGAAAGCCGCTCACAAAGCAGGACCCCGAGAACTCCGCAACCCTTTAACACCTATACAGGGATTTGGAATTACACACAGCCCCAGAGATCACCACCTGTGGTAGGCTGTAGTTCATGGTAGTCAGGCAGGGTCAAAAACCAGGAAATGCAATACAGGAAGAGAATCAGCAGTCAAAGACGTAGTGAGGAGACAAAGCAAAGGTCAAATCCGGGACAGGAAGCAAGATACAAAACGACAGGCAGGAGGGTAGTCAGAACACAAGCAAGGTCAGTGCACAGGAATCAAAATACAAACAGCACAGGAACCAAGAATACAGACTATATGTGGCAGTGGTCAGATGACAGGAGGGGGAATAAGAAAGGTGTGGAGTCATCCCAATGGCTGCAAGTGAATGATGGCAACTTCAGCTGGAAGACACAAGCCACCTACAGTCAGCCAGTGGTACTGCATGTCCCAGGGAAACCCAACCTAGTGGATGAGCGGAGCCTGTGCTCAGCAGAGTCACGGGCACCAACTCCTCTCCCATCACCAGCGCTATCTGTGGTAGGAACACGATGTCACCTTGCGATCGGAGCAGAAGTCGCAGGAGCGGACTCTGCTGGGGACATGACACATATTGGGGCAGATCGCATGCATAAACAAACAACCAATGAACTTTCTTGTTTCAAAGGTGTGTTTTTATTATAAACAATAAGACCAGTCAGACTATGTGCCCCTAATTAGTGGACCCAAGATTGAACAATGAATCAGCATTAGTGATGAGTGAGTACCAAAAAGCTCGGGTGCTCGAGGCTCGGGCCGAGCATCCCAAGATACTTGTGTACTCGGCCCGAGCACCAAAACCAATGTTATCCTATGGGAGATCCGAGTATTTTTCTGAAATGACCCCCGGCAGCATGTAGAAACCCTAAAAATGTCACAAAAGTCTCAGAAGAGTGCTCAAATGACATGGCAACAGCATGGGGAAGACCCCTTGAAGCATTTATCACTCAAAAGTCACAGCTGTGAACAATTTTGTCCGTGTTTTACGCCATTTTTACGGACTCACCAGAAAACCTTCCAAAATGACACCAAAATGAATTTTCATGGCGGAAATGTTAAGGGCACATACCCAATAGTGAGATAGAGCTGGTGTATGTTACTTTTTGAGATTAATACATGAAAGATTTTACGTAAAACATTGTGTGGTACTCCGATGTCCAAAACGCACGTTTTGTGCTTTTTACTAGCGATGTCGGTCATTTTTTTTTCATTCTATCTCCCGTCGGTAGGTCTCGCTCTGTCTGTCTATCTCTGTCTTGTCTGTCCCCTTCTCACAGTCTGCCGGTCAGTCTCCCCCCTCTCTCTTACTTACCGTTCCCCGATCACTGCCGCGGTGCTGCACAGCTGTTCACTAAACTCCGGCGGCTTTTCCTCTTTTGAAAAAGCCGGCTGCTCATTAAACAATCTCGTATTCCCTGCTTTCCTGCTTTTCGGCGCCTATGATTGGTTGCAGTGAGACACGCCCCCACGCTGAGTGACAGGTGTCTCACTGCACCCAAACACAGCAGCCGGTGGGTGTGTGTATACTGTGCAGTGAAATAAATAATTAAATAATTAAAAAAAACGGCGTGCGGTCCCCCCAATTTTAATACCAGCCAGATAAAGCCAAACGGCTGAAGGCTGGTATTCTCAGGATGGGGAGCTCCATGTTATGGGGAGCCCCCCAGCCTAACAATATCAGTCAGTAGCCGCCCAGAATTGCCGCATACATTATATGCGACAGTTCTGGGACTGTACCCGGCTCTTCCCGATTTACCCTAGTGCGTTGGCAAATCAGGATAATAAGGAGTTAATGGCAGCCCATAGCTGCCACTAAATCCTAGATTAATCATGTCAGGCGTCTCCCCGAGATACCTTCCATGATTAATCTGAAAATTACAGTTAAAAAACACACACACCCGAAAAATCCTTTATTAGAAATAAAAAACACTAACAAAGTCCCTCATCACCAATTTATTAACCCCGACAAACCCTCCATGTCCGGCGTACTCCACAGTCCTCCAGCGTCGCATCCAGCTGTGCTGCATGCAGGTGACAGGAGCTGCAGAATACAGCGCTGCTCCTGTCAGCTTCACACAGCAACTGAAGACAGCCGCGCGATCAGCTGAGCTGTCACTGAGGTTACCTGGATCCAGCGGTGGATGCAGCGGTGGCCGCGGGTAACCTCAGTGACAGCTCAGCTGATCGCGCTACTCACCGCCGCACCGGTCAGCTCCACGCAGCAATTGAAGTGAGTATCGCGATCAGCTGAGCTGTCACTGAGGTTACCTGGATCAAGCGGTGGATGCAGCGGTGGCCGCGGGTAACCTCAGTGACAGCTCAGCTGATCGCGCTACTCATCGCCGCTCCGGTCAGCTCAACGCAGCAACTGAGGTGAGTATAGCGATCAGCTGAGCTGTCACTGAAGTTAATCGCGGCCACCGGTGGCCGTGAGTTACCTGACTGACAGCAGCTGATCACGCTACTCACCTCAGTTGCTGTGTGAAGCTGACCGGAGCGGCGATGTATTCTGCAGCTCCTGTCACCTACATGCAGCAGAGCTGGACGCGACGCTGGAGGTCCGTGGATTACGCCGGACATGGAGGGCTTTGTCGGGGTTAATAAATTGGTGATGAGGGACTTTGTTATTGTTTTTTATTTCTAATAAAGGATTTTTCGGGTGTGTGTGTTTTTTAACTGTAATTTACAGATTAATCATGGAAGGTATCTCGGGGAGACGCCTGACATGATTAATCTAGGATTTAGTGGCAGCTATGGGCTGCCATTAACTCCTTATTACCCCGATTTGCCAACGCACTAGGGTAAATCGGGAAGAGCCGGGTACAGTCCCAGAACTGTCGCATCTAATGTATGCGGCAATTCTGGGCGGCTGCTGACTGATATTGTTGGGCTGGGGGCTCCCCATAACGTGGGGCTCCCCATCCTGAGAATACCAGCCTTCAGCTGTATGGCTTTATCTGGCTGGTATTAAAATTGGGGGGAACGCACACGTGTTTTTTTAATTATTTATTTATTTATTTTACTGCACAGTATAGACACGCCCACCGGCTGCTGTCATTGGGTGCAGTGAGACACCTGTCACTCAGCGTGGGGGCGTGTCTCACTGCAACCAATCATAGGCACCTGTGGGCGGGGAAAGCAGGGAATATGAGATGGCTGTGTGCAGAGCACAGCGCGCCCGCCGATATAAATGCTCGTTCACGCTGTGCGGGCTGGCCAATCACTGCAATTCCACAACTAACAGGGCTGTGGCATTGCAGTGGTCTTCCAGCCAATCCCTGCATGAGGCCTGGCTCTCAAAAGAGCGCCAACATGCAGGGATGAAGACCACGAGTACAGCACGAGTATCGCGAGATTACTCGGTCCCCGCCGAGGAGCCCAAGTACAGTGATACTCGTGCGAGTACCGAGTAGTAACAAGCATACTCGCTCATCACTAATAAGCATGCCTTTTGCTTTTATGACCTTTGAGTGCTTGTTTATTTTGTGAGTAGAGATGAGAAAATGTTTCTGCTGTTGATCGACTTTGAGTTAAATTTCCTCAATTTCACAAGTTGCTGAGAATTCAAACAGTTTGTCATTCGATCCACGAGGTTTGGTAGCAAAATGCACGATACCATTTCACATAGTGCTGAAAATTCACAGAGTGGGATAATGATGTCAGATGTGGCCACATGGGCTTCCTTATTATACTCTGCAGCTATCATATTACATGGATAAGTGAAGGTGGTCTATCACAGAGACTAACGAGGAATTGTTTAGCGTCATTTTAGGGTGTTTTATCAAAATGATAGGAGGTCATTTCATATAGGGATAGAAAAAGGCCTTATCTGATTGTGCTGTACTACTTCAGAGCTGAAACACATTGACAGTGGAAGTGGTTGTTTGTGTGCGTGAGTTATAAACCGAAGAGTTAAATAATGTAGGGTGGTGCTGGATCTGTATAGTCAGTGTAACTGTGAATTGATTGATCTGTGATACACTGAAATTACAACACGTTAATAACGGCTTTTGTTTTCGTCCCCACACATTGTAAACAATGAAAGTAGTTTCCTACATACACAGAATTTTTGATTCCTGGACTATGAAATGGCAAGCCATACGTTTTTAAAAGACAAAAGAAAAATCTAGAAATGTAAACCCAGCTGTCTAACTCACAAAGTGTGCTGTTGTAATATATTTGCACACTTTATTGTTGTAATAGTCCAATATTAGTCTTGCACATGCCGCTCAAATGCCGCTTTTGGCAACCAGCATTTGTCATCTTTTTTTATCTGTGCCAGATAGATTGAGGTCTAATGCTCTGATTTTATAGTTTTGTAATAGCTTAGTAAAATATGAGATGGCACTGGGTTAATGCAAATAATGAGATCTCACTCTTTTAGGCCACCAACACACATCCGTTATAACCACGTCCGTGTAAAATGGGCCATTTTTCGGGTCCGTTTTCCGTTTTTTAGGTCCGTTTTTATGGTATGTGTGGCCTGCGTGTGTATCCCGTATGCTAGCCGTATGGGCGTGTGAAATGTCCGTTTGTGCGTGAGTGAAATAACTGACATGTGTGTGTGTTGCCCGTGTGAAATGTTCCGTGTGTGTGTGTGATGCACAATGTCGTTGATACATGTCGGCTGACAGAATTGCGCGATGAGAATGAACTCAGGTGAGCTTCACCCGACTTCATTGCCATGCCGCAGCTCTGTCTGTGTGCCAAGTACTGATTAGCGGTCACCCGTGCAGGATTCACTGGGAACCGCTAATCCCCTAAGTGACTGAAGTGAGCAGCCCTCTCTCATACTTACCGTTCCCCGATCACCGGCGCGGCGCTGCACGGCTGTTATAAAAACTCCGGCGGCTTTTACTATTTTGAAAAAGCCGGCCGCTCATTAATCAATCTCGTATTCCCTGCTTTACCCACCCACAGGCGCCTGTGATTGGTTGCAGTCACACACACCCACCACGCTGAGTGACAGATGTGTCACTGCACCCAATCACAGCAGCCGGTGGGCGTGTCTATACTGTGCAGTAAAATAAATAAATAAATAATTTAAAAAATCGGACTGCGGTCCCCCCAATTTTAATACCAGCCAGATAAAGCCATTTGGCTGAAGGCTGGTATTCTCAGGATGCGGAGCCCCACCTTATGGGGAGCCGCCCAGCCTAACAATATCAGTCAGCAGCCGCCCAGAATTGCCGCATACATTATATGCGACAGTTCTGGGACTGTACCCGGCTCTTCCCGATTTGCCCTGGTGCATTGGCAATCAGGGTAATAAGGAGTTAATGGCAGCCCATAGCTGCCACTAAATCCTAGATTACTCATGTCTGGCGTCTCCCCGAGATACCTTCCATGAGTAATCTGTAAATTACAGTAAATAAACACACACACCAGAAAAAAACCTTTATTTCCAATAAAAAACACTAACAAATACCATCGTTCACCACTTTATTAAGCCCGAAAAACCCCTCCATGCCCGGCGTAATCCATGAAGGTCCAGCGTCGCATCCACCTCTGCTACATGAAGGTGACAGGAGCTGCAGCAGACACCGCCGCTCCAATCAGCTACACGAAGCTGCTGAAGAGAGCCGCGATCAGCTCAGCTGTCACTGAGGTAACTCGCTGCCACCGCTGGATCCTCCAACTGTGACAGCAAGTCGCCAGAGTGACAGCGATGTAGTAACAGGTGACTTGCTGTCACAGTTGGAGGATCCAGCGGTGGCCGCGAGTTACCTCAGTGACAGCTGAGCTGATCGCGGCTCTCTTCAGTAGCTTCGTGGAGCTGACAGGAGCGGCGGTGTCTGCTGCAGCTCCTGTCACCTTCATATAGCAGAGGTGGATGCGACGCTGGATCTCCGTGGATTACGCCGGGCATGGAGGGGTTTTTCGGGCTCAATAAAGTGGTGAACGAGGGTATGTGTTAGTGTTTTTTATTGGAAATAAAGGATTTTTTCTGGTGTGTGTGTTTATTTACTATAATTTACAGATTACTCATGGAAGATATCTCGGGGAGACGCCGGACATGATTAATCTAGGATTTAGTGGCAGCTATGGGCTGCCATTAACTCCTTATTACCCCGATTGCCAACGCACCAGGGCAAATCGGGAAGAGCCGGGTACAGTCCCAGAACTGTCGCATATAATGTATGCGGCAATTCTGGGTGGCTGCTGACTGATATTGTTAGGCTGGGGGGCTCCCCATAACGTGGGGCTCCCCATCCTGAGAATACTAGCCTTCAGCCGTATGGCTTTATCTGACTGGTATTAAAATTGGGGGGGACCGCAGTCCGGTTTTTTAAATTATTTATTTATTTATTTTACTGCACAGTATAGACACGCCCACCGGCTGCTGTGATTGGGTGCAGTGACGCAGCTGTCACTCAGCGTGGTGGGCGTGTTTGACTGCAACCAATCACAGGCGCCTGTGGGCAGGTAAAGCAGGGAATACGAGATTGATTAATGAGCGGCCGGCTTTTTCTAAATAGTAAAAGCCGCCGGAGTTTTTATAACAGCCGTGCAGCGCCGCGACGGTGATCGGGGAACGGTAAGTATGAGAGGGGGGAGGAAATGACCTACGGACTGAGAGAGGGACAGACAAGACAAGGAGACCGACACAGAAATAAAGAAAATGACCGACATCACATGAAAAAAGCACAAAACGTACACGGAGCAAACAGAGATGCGTCCGTGTCACTCGGGCGTGCGCACAGACCCATTGACTTTCATTGGGTCCATGCGTGCATGTTGCGTGCTGAAAACGGACATGCTTCCATGCAAAACGGAGACACAAACGTAGCACGCACACGGACACATGGACCTTAATGAAAAACGCACATATGTTCTCAAACATTGCATAACATTGGTGCATGTTTGGCCGTGTCTCCGGTATATACGGAAACGGACCAAACACGCACGTGTTTCACAGATGTGTGTTTCAGGCCTTACTGATATAGGGTGGGGTGTTGTGTAACCTACACTGTATGCCAGGATCCAAGAACCTTTACTTTCTTTGAAACTTGGGCACTTTTATGAAAATTTGAGCACTGGTTTTAATAGCTAATATCACCAGTTGAGTCTGCCCACACAGTTACTACATAAAACGGACAGCCTCAAGTAGTATAAGTACTGTATTGGAAATAAGAACTGATTTTTACTTGTCATTTTGCCTTCTGTGGCACCACTGAGAGACAGTACACTGTTAAAAATTTAAACCATACCTGGGAAATTTTAGTTAAATTTGTTAAAATAAGTAGAGTATATTATATTTTGTGAATTAACTTAATAAATTTACAATTTCTGGAAACGAGAATTAGCAATAAATTGGTTTCATTTTGCTGAAAAAAACAGGTATCCAATATCCTATTTCCAACTGAACATAACATATTTCATTTTTTGGACTATAAATTGCACTTTTTAACAAGAAAAATACCTGCTTAAAAGTTTGTGCTTCCTATAGTCTGGAGATAGCTTCTTCTGTTAGAAGAGAACACTGACACCGCATCTTACCCAATCACAGAGCGCTGCCCTCTTCCCTCCTACTCTTCACTGATGTGTGTGATCGAGACAGACCATGATCATGAGAAGAGGTTTACTGGGACCTGAAGGGATTCTGCAGGAGCTGAGCAGATGAAGGACCTTCTCTCCATTTACCGTGTTTTTCCAAAAATAAGACACTGTCATATTTTTTTTTTTGCCCCCCAAAAAAGCACTAGGGCTTATTTTTGGAGGAGGTCTTATTCTTGGAGAAACACGGTTGGGGGTAAGTTTACCCCCCCAAAAAAGCAGACCCCCCACTTCCCAGGAGACTCATACTCACCAGACCAGGACTTTGGCGTGGCTCCCAGATCCTCCCTGTGATCTCCGGTTGGTGCTGCACGCCGTCCTACCCTGCTGCTAGCTGACATACTGACACACACAGCAGATCGCACACACACACACACACAGCAGATCTCACACACACACACAAACACACACACAGCAGATCGCAGGCACACACAGCTGATCACACACACACACAGCAGATCGCAGGCACACACAGCCGATCACAGATACACACAGCCGAAGACAGACTTACACAGCCGATCGCAGAAAACACAGCCGATCGCAGACACACACAGCCGATCACAGATAAACACAGCCGATCGCAGACACACACATAGCCGATTGCAGACACACACACAGCAGATCACACGCACACACACACACACATACAGCCGATCGCCGCGCACACATCACATCACATCCAGCGCTTACGGCCGCAGGGAATGAAGCAGGTCACGTGTCCCGCCGCAGGTCCTAGTCGTCGCGCTGCACCACACTGCCTCTCAGGATTCTCCCGGCGAGAAGAGATCGGTGTCGCTGGATGAAGTGAGTGTGTATGCGATACGATGTGTATGCGATACGATGTGCGTGAGATACGATGTGTGTGTGTGTGTGTGTGATTTGATGTTTGCGTGTGATCCAATGTTTATGTGTGTGATCTGATTGTGTGCGATCCGATGTTTGTGTGTGAGATCTGGTGTGTGTGTGTGTGTGATCTGATTGTGTGTGTGTGTGTGTGTGTGTGTGAGAGCTGATGTGTGCTGGTGTGTGATCACTGCAGGTCCTGCCGCTCAGTGTCATTATAGATCCGCGACTAGGGCTTATTTTCGGGGGAGAGCTTATATTTAAGCCTTGCTCCGAAAATGCTGAAAATCCCTGCTAGGGCTTATTTTTGGGGGAGGTCTTATTTTTGGAAAAACACGGTAGCTCTAGGACTGATTACATGACTTGAAAGGTCCGAGAGTTAACTATGGGTAGATCCTTCAGCTGCTAAACTTCTGTAGCCTCCATTCAGGTCCTGATCAGGAACTGCAGGATGTGGTAAGGTTCAGTTTGCATATGTGTCTATGTTAGGCTTCAAGGTATGGGAATGTGTGTGTGTGTGTGTGTGTGTATTTGTGTGTGTGTGTGTGTAAGTGTAACAGCAATATGTGGGAATGTAAAATGTGCAAGCATATGATCATGTAGCTGTGTGTTTGTCTATACAGTAGTGGCTGAAAGTATTTTGACCCTTGAAATTGTTCAAGAGAATTAGCTATTTCTTGTAGAAATTTATTGGTATTACACATGTTTGTTATACACATTTATTTAATTTGTGTGTATTGGAACAACACCAAAAAGCAAAGAGGCAAATTAGACATAATTTCACACAAAAGTCCAAAATGGGAAGGACAAATTTGTTGGCACCTTTCCAAAATTGTGGGTAAACAACTTTGTTTCAAGCACGTGATGCTCACCTAAAGTCACCTGTGGCAAGAAACAGGTGTGGGCAATATGAAAATCACACCTGAAACCAAATACAAAAAAGGAGAGTTTGACTTAATCTTTGCATTGTGGCTGTGGAGAACAGAAAAAGGTGAAAGGAACTGTCTGAGTAATTGAGAACCAAAATTGTTGAAAAACATTAACAATCTCAAAGTTACAAGTCCATCCCCAGAGATATTGATGTTCCTTTGTGCATGGTGCACAATAAAATCAAATATTTTACAACCTCATGGCACTGTAGCTAATCTCACTGTACGTGAATGGCAGAGAAAAAATGATGAAAAGTTACAACATAGGATATTCTTGGGGGATGGTGGATATGCAACCCCAATCAAGTTCCAAAGAAATTCAAGCTGTCCTGCAGGCTCAGGATGCATTAGTTGACTATCGGTCGACATTTGATTGAAATTAAATGCTGTAGCGGGAGACCCAGGAGGACCCCACTGTTGACACAGAGATATAAAAAAGCTAGCCTTCAGTTTGCCAATGTGTACTTGACTAAGCCAAAATCCTTCTGGGAAAGTGTATTGCAGACAATGAGACCAAGATATAGCTTTTTGGTAAATCCCATCATTCTGTTTACCAAAAATAGAAAAAGACCTACAAAGAAAAAACACAGTACCCATAGTCAATTATGGGGGAGGTTCAAAGATGTTTTGATGTTGTTTTGCTGTCTCAGGCACTGGGTGCCTTGGCTGTGTGCAAGGTATCATGAAATCTGAAGATTATCAAATGACTTTGGTCTTAGTTTAGTGTCCAGTGTCAAAAAGCTGGTTTTACGTTATAGGTCATGGGTCTTCCAACAGTACTGCATACTTAACGAAGCCCCCATAAATGTATTGAAACAAAGCGCTGGAGAGTTTTGAAGTGGCCAGCAATTCCAATTCAGAGCTTTAGGAAGGTTTAAAGGAAGTGTTTAATTGTAGTTATTAACTCCAAAGAGTGTGCAACTAAATATTAAGTGGAAGATGTCAACAATTTTCTCAGGCCCATATTTGTGGTTTGTCTAATTTGTCATTTTTTCCTCTGCTATTTTTGTGTTGTTCCAATATACACTAAGGAATTAAACGTATATAGCAAAACGTGTAATGGCAATAATTTTCTGGGAGAAATAATTAAGATTCTGGAACAATTTCAAGGGTACTATCAATTGCGGCCATATCTGCATGTGCATGTAGCAGAGCTGTGTGCATATAATACACACTGCAAAGAGACTCTAACAATAGATTTATTACCTCTTTATTCTACCACAGTATATTAAAATTAGTGCTAATAACTAGTGATGAGTGAACCCGAATGGTAAAGTTCAGCATTCATACTGGATACCTAATTTCTGTGACTTGAACTCGAACATGTTCATGTTTGGTGTACAGAGTTAGTTTTATATTATTAGAACACATTGCTCAAATGAATGGGAACTGTATAAAAACAGCAATAACATTTGTCAGGTAATGACTACAGCTCTCATTAGAGCAGCCGCTCAGTGCTGCACTCAGTGATGGGTCACAGCTCTGATCACAACTGTAGTACCTGGCAAATGTTAGTTGCTGTTTTTCACTGTTCCCATTCATTTGAGCGCTGTTTTCTAACATTTCAGTCATTTCCCTGCCCTCCCCAGGACTTAGTATTAATGATAAAAAAATGACATGGTCTCCCCATATTTTCATAACCAACCAAAGGTAAAGCAGCAGTGTGGGCTGATATCAGGATGGGAAGAGGCCAATATCCATGGCTCTGCCCTATCTGATAACATCCCTCAGCTGTCCGCTTTACCTTCATTGCCTATCAAAAATAGATGGGACCCCATGCCATTTTTAAAAAATAATTTAATTAGAAAAAAAAACAGTGTGAGCTCTTCCATGGATATTTGGCTTTTCCTAGACTAAATATATGAGCCTGCAACTGCTCCAGAAGTAACGCAACCATTAAATGCACCAAATCTTGTGCTTTGACTGGCTCTTCCCAATTGCCCTGGTATGGTGGCAATAAGGGTAAGGGTTATGTCATTGATGTCAGCTGTGAATTGAAAGGTGACATTAAGCTCAGGGGTTAGTAATGGAGAGGTATTTACCAGACACAACAATTACTAACCAGGCAAGCTTGGGCGGAAATGGGTCTTTTAAATGGACAATGACCCAAAGCACACTGCCAAACTGGTTACAAAGTGGCTTAAGGATAACAAAATCAATGTTTTGGAGTAGCCATGACAAAGTCCTGATCTCAGTTCTATTGAAAATTTATGGGCAAAGCTGAAAAGGCAGGTGCAAGCAAGGCGACCTACAAACATGGCTCAGTTACACCAGTTCTGACAGGAGGAATGGGCACAAATTCCATTTAGCTGGAGTAAGAACATAGCTGCAAGACCTGGCCTTAGAACTCATTTTGGGTGCACAATGGGCCTAATAGAGTTTCATAGTGCAAGATGGAAAAAGGTTTTCTTATTATAAGTTGGGAATTGAAAGATAATAGCAATGGGTTTTGACTTTGGAGAAAATTATTTGCAATAAAATATAGAAGCCAATTAGAATTAAAACATTTGTCAATTTCAAATCGTGCTCTTGTAAATTCTCCTACTATTTGAAATGCAAAGAAAATAAGGTAAGTAAACTCACTAAACAGATTTTGTTTTTTGTTACAGACTCAATTCAAAGATTTATTTCTTTTTTTACATCATCCATGCTATATAGCCAAAGAAAGACAGAAGATATGCCATGGATAATCTAAGCTTGAAATTAAGATAAGTATAAAAGTGTAGGGGAAAGAGGAAGATTTGTTAAGGCAATTATCTTTCTTTGTGGTGTGTGCCAAAGGATTGTTCTTTTGTGTTCAGTAAAAAAAGAAATATTTTGTTGTATTATTGTAATAGAAATTGAAAATAAGCCAAACTGCTGTGAATTGATTGATATAATTAGATCTAAATGTCATGATATGTCAATCCTACCGGGAACTCAGCTGTAATATTACGTAAGATACTTTATGACCAGTAACAATTGTATCAAATACTCTGAAGTTTGCCTTGCTTTTGAACTTTTTTGCTCAATAAACCTACAGATGTCCTTCAGTTTTTCTGAATAGTGTTCATGTGTCACGCTGACATTTGGGTTAAAGCTGAAAGGTGTTTGCGGTTAGCACTCCGACATCTGTATCTGTATTTCTATGACCTGTCTTTGACTTTTGCTTGGCTGCCACTTCCAGAAAACATATCAATTATCTAGAAAAGCTTCAAATTCGCTTTATGGTGAAATGATAAATTCTATCATGTTTGACAACATTTCCTCATAACTTTTACTGAAGACATTTATTACACTGAGAACTTTATGCTGACATTTATGTTTGTGAAAAGAAATGTGCAATATCGGAGCTGAAATGTTAACAGTACGTTTGGTTAAGTTATTAATTGTTAGCTTACAGAGAATACATTTCTACACTTTCATTTATATGTCTACTGGTGAACTTTTGAACTCTGAGCACAAATCATAATAATATCACAAAGCATCATAGATGTATTTATGTGAAATATAATTACAGCTAGAGCATATTGGCATACAGCTACTAGCGGCAGATCCCGAGATAGCTATGGTGCCTGTGTGTCGAGGGGCGGTATCAACACTGGGTATGTAGTTGCCATTATACTGTTTTTAGGGTTATGTAGGGGCCATTATACTGTTTGAAGGGCTATGAGGGGCCAATTATAATGTCTGGAGAGCTATATGGGGGCCAATTATAGTGTTTAGAGAGCTGTGTGGAAGACAATTGTAGTGATTGGAGGACTATGTGCACCAATTATATTGTTTTGTGGGCTGTCTGGGGGCCAATAAATTATTTAGAGGGCTGTGTGGGGACCCATATATTGTTTGGAGGGCTATCTAGGGGCCAATTATAGTGTTTAATGGGCTGTGTCGGGGCTTATTATATTATTTGGAGAGCTATGTGGAGGCAATTATATTGTTTTGAGGGGTGTGTGGTGGCCAATTATACTGTTTGGAGGGCTGTGTTGGGGAAATGAAACTGTTTGGAGGGCTATGTAGGGACCACTATACTGTTTGGAGGGCTATGTGGGGGCTATTTTAAAGTTTGTATGGCTAGGTGGGATACGGAGAGGAGAGCAATTAGGTGGGTTTAAGGGTTTTTTTTGTTTGTTTTATATTTAACCTTTTGATGGCCCCTTTACGGTTGAGCAAAATGGATGCTATTTTTGTTAAATGAGGATATTTGTAATATTTGAATAGATTTTGTTTCCACTGGAATAAATAAATTCTCTCATCTCTAATGTTCAGGTATAATGTAACTAATATATTCTAGGCTTTTATCTCCTCTTATCTCTGGTCTGGGAAGTATGGTACAGTATTAAAATGCCTAGGACAGAAAAAGGGAAGTAAGTTAAGCCTTGTTTTTTACAGGTATACTGTTTAGAATGGAGTCTAAATGGAACTTAATATAGTAGCAGTGTATAGCAGTGTATTAACATATAAAGCATAAATGGAAATTGCTTCTGGGTATGTGCACAGGGTATTTTAAGATGCGAGTGGAACTTATGGGGCTTCCCTCAATGACGCTACTTCATGAAAAATCTGGTAGTTTTGCATTTCTTTATCAGGCAGATCCTCATGGAATCCTCCAGAAAACAATGCCGTTTGCACATACCCTTTACAAGCCAATTCAATCAGCATTGAGCACCATTACTATTGACCCTGTTACACAACATGCAGAAACCAAATATAAAAAATAAATTATCAAATCACATTTGTTTATGCCATACAGTATTTTTACCATATCCCAACAGTGCCACAAGGTCTTATCATATTGTTTTTATTTATTTATTTATTAATTAATTTATTTAATTATTTTTTTAGTTGTACAATAAATAATGTGTCTGTAGTTTAGAAATAAATAGCTCATATTTTTCCTCCACATGAATTAATATTTTCTTTTTAAGACGCTTTCTAGTTTGTTATTTTGAATCTTTTCAAATCAGGAATGCTTTGTCCTTTTCCTGACATATTACCCTTGTGTTGGAGACATCTTAAAGCCTATGCTACTGTGAAGTGATTGTTTAATACATATGAGTGTCTTGCATTGTGACACTTGTAAAGGTGATATGAAAAAAAAATGTAAACTAGGTTTTGTTTAGAGATATTGACAAGAAAATAGGACAATGCTTTTTTCAGGGTTTTTTTTATTTGATTAGTATTCACTGAGATCATCTATAAAAAAAAAAATCATGACATCCTTCTAAAAGTTATATACATTGTTTGTGTCATCCAGCTATAAAATGTATTAAGAAATTATATATAAATCATTTTAATTAAAGTTGTTTAAGGAAATTCCAGTAGTATTATATGTGTTATTTCTGCACATTAGTATTGTATGCACTGTATTTAAATAAATAGTATAAACCATGTAACATAAACTGAACAGGTCAGGTATAATGCAGCAAGAGTTATTCTATGATAGTGGCTCCCCTTTCTGGCTAATATCAGCAAATAAATGTTAAGGAACCTATATGTTGAATATGTAGCAAAGTAAAACCTCATAAAGGAGACCTTTCAGCAAACTTTTCATGTTCAACTGGACATAGAATGCAATAAATAATATCTGCTGAGTGGAATAATATATAGATATATATATTTTTAAAAGTTTTCTTCTTCAAGATGGAAGTAATAATAATCAATGTAATTGGCACCTAATTAGCTAAATTTGTTACATTTATATGGGTGTTATCAGATAATTTTCACTGGGGACATGTACTTCTTCCTCCTGTATGATGCTGACCAATCATAAGCGGGCTGCAACATAGCAGAAAAAGAACAAACCCCCAAAATAGCTTACACTTCTCAATGTGTGAGATGTAATAATACAGCTCTGATTTGTTGGTCAATCCTGCTGCATGATTAAAAAGGGCTGTAGATTAGAGTACAGAT
Organism: Anomaloglossus baeobatrachus; assembly: GCF_048569485.1. Classification (NCBI taxonomy): domain Eukaryota; kingdom Metazoa; phylum Chordata; class Amphibia; order Anura; family Aromobatidae; genus Anomaloglossus; species Anomaloglossus baeobatrachus. The sequence goes on along the minus strand of NC_134355.1, from coordinate 534,444,157 downwards.
GACTAACAGCTCTGCTGTATTAACCCTCCCCCAATACTGTCTGTCCAAATATGAGTAACACTTATATCAGTTGATCTCAAAGCTACTTTGGAGCTCAGCAGACATAAAAGTGCATCTCAATAAATTAGAATATCATCAAAAAGTTAATTTTTTTCAGTAATTCAAAAGAAAAAGGAAACGCATATATTATATAGAGTCATTACAGACAGAGTGATCTATTTCAAGTGTTTATTTCTGTTAATGTTGATGATTGTGGCTTACAGCCAATGAAAACCCAAAAGTCATTATTTCAGAACATTACAATAATTACCATAAAACATCTGCAAAAGCTTCCTAACCATTTAAAATGGTCCCCTAGCCTGTTTCAGTAGGTTACACAATCATAGGGAAGACTGCTGACTTGACAGATGTCCAGAAGGCAGTCATTGACACACTCCACAAGGAGGGTAAGCCACAAAATGTCATTGATAAAGAAGCTGGCTGTTCACAGAGTGCTGTATCCAAGCATATTAATGGAAAGTTGAGAGGAAAGAAAAAGTGTGGTAGAAAAAGATGCACAAGCAACCGGGATAACCGCAGCCTTGTTAGGATTGTTAAGAAAAGGCCATTCAAAAATCTGGGGGAGATTCACAAGGAGTGGACTGCTGCTGGAGTCAGTGCTTCAAGACCCACCACACACAGACGTATCCAGGACATGGGCTACAACTGTCGAATTCCTTGTGTTAAGCCACTCATGGGCAATAGACAATGCCAGACGTGTCTTACCTGGGCCAAGGAGAAAAAGAGCTGGACTGTTGCGCAGTGGTCCAAGGTGTTGTTTTCAGATGAAAGTACATTTTGCATTTCATTTGGAATTCAAGGTCCCAGAGTTTGAAGGAAGAGAGAAGAGGCCACAATCCTAGCTGCTTGAGGTCTAGTCTGAATTTTCCACAATCAATAATGGTTTGGAACACCATGTCATCTGCTGTTGTAGGTCTTCTGCGTTTTATCAAAATCAGCGCAGCCATCTAGCAGGAAATTTTAGAGCATTAGAGCACTTCATTCTTCCTTCTGCTTTTTGGAGATGGAAATGTCATTTTTTGCAGGACTTTGCACCTGTCCACACTGCCAAAAGTACCAATACCAGGGTTAAAAGCCACAGTATCATTGTGCTTGACTGGCCAGCAAACTCGCCTGACCTAAACCCCATACAGAATCTATGAGAGACAGAAGAGCCAACAATACAGACTAGTTGAAGGTTGCTATCAAAATAACCTGGGCTTCCATAACACCTCAGCAGTGTCACAGGCTGATCGCCTCCATGCCACACTGCATTCATAGTATCATAGTATCATAGTTTTTAAGGTTGAAGGGAGACTCTAAGTCCATCTAGTTCAACCCGTAGCCTAACATGTTGATCCAGAGCAAGGCAAAAAAAACCCCAATGTGGCAAACAAGTTCCAATGGGGAAAAAATGTCCTTCCTGACTCCACATCCGGCATTGATGCAGTAATTCATGGAAAAAAAGCCCTGAAAAAGTATTGAGTGCATTTACTGTACATACTTTTCAGTAGGCAAACATTTCAGAATTTAAAATATTTTTTCCCGTTGGTCTTATATAATATTCTAATTTTCTGAAATAATGTATTTTGGGTTTTTACTGGCTGTAAGCCAGAATCATCAAGAGTAACAGAAATAAACACTAATATTCTAATTTACTGAGATGCACTTGTATGCTCCCGACAGGCAGTGTTGAGAAAGCAGCAGAACATCAGAGCTGCCAGTGCTGAGAGGAGGACAGCTGATTGAAGAGACTGTAATGTAACACAGCAAAATTCAGCTGCACTTTCCAATCATACATTAAGTTTGACCAATAAATCAGAACTGTATCATTATATCTCACACACTAAAGGGCCCGTCAGACGCAACAACTTATCTAACAATATATCGCCGGGGTCACAGATTCCGTGACGCACATCTGACATCGTTAGCGACGTCATTGCGTGTGACTTTAACGAACGGCCGTTAATGATCAAAAATACTCATCTTATCGTTGATCGTTAACACGTCGTTCACTTTCAAAATATCATTGATTGTTGAGGTCGCAGGTTGTTCGTCGTTCCCGAGGCAGCACACATCGCTACGTGTGACAACGCGGGAATGACGAACTGCAGCTTGCCTGCGGCCACTGGCAATGAGGCAGGCAGGAGGTGGGTGGGCTGTTACAGCCGCTTATCTCCACCCCTCCGTTTTTATTGGACGGCCGCTTAGTGACGCCGCTGTGACGCCACACGAACCGCCCCTTTAGAAAGGAGGTGGTTCGCCGGCATTAGCGACGTCGCTAAGCAGGTAAGTATGTGTGACAGCTCCAAACTATTTTGTGCACCACGGGCAATGATTTGCCCATGACGCACAAACGACAAGGGCGGGTACGCTCGCTAGAGGTATCTTTAATGATACCGCTGCATGTGACGGGGCCTTAAGACACCTGAGCTATGGTGGTGGTGGGGGGGGGAGGTTCTTTTTCTGATATTTTGCTGCCTGCTAATCATTAGCAGCATCATACAGGAAAAATAAGTACAGGCCACCAGTGAAAACTAATTGATAACAACCACTTGGACTAAAAAAAAAGAAAAAGTTAACTTATTAGGTGCCAAATACCCTGATTGCTAATATCTCTTCAACGTAGAGGAAAAATCATAACAAAAAAACTAGCAAAAATTATTGTGTTTCACTCTGTGGTAAATATTACGTCCTGTGTCCAGTTTAACATAATTTTTTTGTGAAAATTCCTTTTTAACCCCACTCCAATTTTCACTTTTCATCTATTTTTTTTCTCCCCTTCTTGCAGATTCAATAACATTTCTATTTTTCTCTTACCAAAGTCATATGAGGGCTTGTGGTTTTGGGCTTAATTGTTTTTTTTTTGTTTAGTTTTAACATATAAAAAGTGGAGTGAAATTCCAAAAAAATTCCCACCATTCTTGCTAAGGTTTCATTATTCAGTATTCACTGTGTTAAAAATTACCAGGCAATATGATTCTGCATGATAGTATGAAAACTCCAATACCAGTGCAGATAAATACTAATTCATAACTCTGTGCTGCTGGTCCAAATAGACATTTCAGCATATAAATACTTATTGTTAATTTAGTGACAGGTGACTGACAGGTGTGGGCCTAGGGTTGTCAAACAGCTGGCTAAGAGAGGGGAAGGGTATATAAAACATGAGTGGGAAATTCTAAGGTCATGCTGGAAGGGGAAACGCAAAATGCGTTAGTCTGGGATTCTTATTGCGCTAAAACGCTGCCTAATGGACCTCACCAACCACCATCTACTGCATCTTTTGCTTCTTCCTCCATCACTGTGGCAAGTGTTCTCACACAGGTATCTAGCCACAAAACCTCCACTTGTTTACCTGCTACAGTCGGGGTGAGTGAAAGTATGTCAGTTGTTACTAAAGTTGATATGCCTGCTGTTTTTAACCAACCTCAGACTTCGAGCACACCACATCCTTCTCAATCATCCATGACATCTGTGCCTGCACCACATTCACAGTCCACCAGTTTGCTGTGTACACTCTACTCCCCCCTCTCTCAGCACAGCAGCTAGCCCTTGGACCCGCAGGTGTGGAATATTATTTCTTCCTACACATGAGAAAGCTAAGAGCTTGAACTTCACCATATCCAATCTATTGGCCATGGAAATGCACCTTTCTATCTCGTGGATACAGATGGCTTCCGAAAGTTGATTGCCATGGCAGTATCCTAGTACCAGTTGCCCTGTCGCCATTATTTCTCCAATAAACCTGTGCCTACGCTATGCGAACATGTTGCAGACAGCATCACCTATTCCTTGAAAATATCTGTGTCTGCATTTCACCACTGACACCTGAATGAGCAAGCACAATGAGGGACATTACATCACATTGACTGGGCACTCGGTAACTTTGGTGACTGCGGGGGCAGGTGGCAAAGGGGCTGCTCCACAAGTCTTGAAATCCCAAAGGCTTGTGGGACAAACCTCTGTATCTACCACTTCCTCCACTGTTTCTGCCTCCTTCACACCTTCTATGGCTTGCACCTGCATCCTCAACCTCTCCCTTAATGTGACAGACATTCTAACAGTGCAGAGAGAATCCCCCAACTACACACTGTGCAACAAGGGCTCACAGCAATCACACAATGTTAAAATTAAAATACATTGGAGAACACAGTCACACAGCTGCAGAGCTTTTTACAGCTATCCAGGCTGGGTTGGAGCAATGGCTGTCTCCACTGAACATGGAGCCAGGAAAGGTCGTGTGCGAAACAGTGAAACCTGGTGCTAACCGAATGCCGGGGAATTTCACACACGTGCTTTGTATGGCTCGCGTCCTCAACTTGGTTATACTGTACAACAATTTTTAGGCAATTTTTCAATCCTGGATGCGCTGCTGCAGAAGTAATGGTTGCTTTGTGCTCTCTTCCAACATTCACAACCTGCAGATCATCGACTTGCATTGCTACAGAGGTTTTTCAGTCAACTGGTTGATATGTGATGTGTCAACATGGTGGTATTCCAGTTTGCACATGTTGGAGCGACTATGGTGGCAGCTGCAAGCCCTGGAGCAGTATGTAATGATGCATAGCATGGGCCAATGGAGTCTGGTTGTGGAGCAAATCATGCTTGCAGAGTGGGCACAGATGAAGTACCTCTGAATCTCTCTGGACAGTTTGAAAATGTCTATTAAGACTTGTTGATGCCGTCATCAAGATCACTATTCCAGTCATTTACAGGCTGTAGCACATTTTGAATAGTTTCCGGGAGGAGGAGGTGGTCCCAGAGAAAGAGGAGGAAGCAAAAAAGAATGTGGAACTGATAGCAATATCTCTAAGGTCTGGACTGTTGCTGCTGAGGATTGTGGCATGGGAGGGTAGAGTACAGCAATCGAGGGGAGCTTATGGTACCAGATGAACTGTTAGTGTTGGTGCAGGAGCCAAGGAACAAGTGGAGGAAGTTGAGGAGGAAGAGGTGATGGGCTCACAATAGTCAGGAGAGGAACAATATATTGATCCCCTCTCTGTTGTACATAGTTGGTGGGTGGGGAAGGAGGAAGCAAGCTAGAGTGTTACCTCTACACCAAAATACCATGGACTTGGACCTCTTGAAAGCATCCGACACATGAGCTCCTTCTTATTGCGCTATCTACAACATGATGCCTGTATTGTTATGATAAGAAATAGTGCTGACCAATGGGTTGCCACTCTGTTAAATCCAAGGTACACAAGTAAATTTTGCCAGATGCTTCTCCCTGTATAAAGGAGTACTGAAACAAGCTTCTACAAAATTTTAAGAGTGGTTTCTCCCAAAACAGCAGTGAGGCACAAAGTGAGCATCGCAGTTCTGGACTTCTAACCCCGGGAATGTCAAATCTTCACTGCGGAAACAGCAGTAGCAACAGTTTAAATGGCAGAAGCAATTTCTATGGGTTTTGGCACATGCGTATTTTTTGGACCATCCTGTGCACCAGCAAAACAGAGTACAAGTCTGACAAATAGCTAACAACTGGAGGGAATAGTACAGAAGTATCTAGAGCTCAATATGAATGCCATCAGAGAGGAATTGGACGATTTTGCATGTTGGTTTTCAAAAATGGAAGAGCTCAAAAGTCACGCCTTGGGAATTTTAGCATGATCGGCAGACAGCTTTCTATCAGAGTGTCTTCAGCGCTGCTGGTGATGTCCTGATGGAGAAGCACATCCAACCATTCGACTATCCCCTGAAAGTGTAGACCACCTAACTTTAATTAAGTTGAACAAGTTATGGCTCTCCTATGACTTTTCTACTACAGTCATAGACTGTGCAGACTAGGAGATGGAGTAGTTTTCAGTATGCTGCATTGATCTTGCGTTCTTGCAGTCAGTGACACGTTTTTCATGGCTTCTGTGACTGCTATTTCTACTGCTGATGATGTTACTAACAAGTGCCTTGGTGGTACAACAATCAAAAGGTCTGTCCACTGTTTTTACCTATACTATATATGATTTTTGCTTCCTCCTGAGTAGAGTTGAGCGCGGTTTGTGGTTCGAGGTTCTCCAGTTCCAGGCTCGAGTGATTTTGGGGCCTGTTCTAGATCGAACTAGAACTCGAGCTTTTTGCAAAAGCTCGATAGTTCTAGAAACGTTCGAGAACGGTTCTAGCATCAAAAAAACAGCTAATTCCTAGCTTGGTTTCCGCTGTAATAGTGTAAGTCATTCTGTGAATCACACTATTATGACATTTCAGTGTATAGTGTGCGTGAACAGCGCCTTCAGATCACTGCTGTTTCTATAATGGCGATCGCCATTTTTTTTTTTTTTCCTTGTCTTCCTTCCCTAAGCGCGCGCGTGTAGTGGGGCGGGCCAGCATGTCAGCCAATCCCAGACACACACACAGCTAAGTGGACTTTTAGCCAGAGAAGCAACGGCATGTGTGATAGGATGTCCATGTCACATGTCCCTGCATTATAAAACCGGACATTTTCCTCCAGGACGCCATTATCTCTTCTGCGTCTTTGGTGTCAGACATCACTGTCGCAGCTCCGTCCTCCTGAGTCCTATCGCCGATACAGCTGTATGCGCTCCATACACAGCGTTAGACAGCTTAGGGAGAGCACTTTCTAGCAGTCCTTTTAAGGGCTCAAACCGGCAGGGTCAGAGAGCCATAGGTGACAGGTCCTGAAAACAGAGACAGCGTCTGTGTAGCCAAGGTCAGGGATTTCCTCCCTGCATTTCCCTATTAGGAGGGAATAGAAAGGCAGGCTTCCATTCCTCTACCCAGAGCCCCACAATCCTGCCACTGTACCCTCCTGTCCTCTGCACACTCCTACTCATTATAACTAAGCCATTATGCTAGCAAACACTCAGTGTACCTAGTGGCATCCTAAATGTGGCTATTGGACTTTGCTATAGTCCCACTAGTGCAAAGACATTTGCAGAGCACGTCTGCCTGCATTGCACACTCCAACTCTTTTTAACTAAGCCATTATACTAGCAAACAGTCAGTGTACCTAGTGGCATCCTAAACGTGGCTATTGGACTTTGCTATAGTCCCACTAGTGCAAAGACATTTGTAGAGCACGTCTGCCTGCATTGCACACTCCAACTCTTTTTAACTAAGCCATTATACTAGCAAACAGTCAGTGTACCTAGTGGCATCCTAAACGTGGCTATTGGACTTTGCTATAGTCCCACTAGTGCAAAGACATTTGCAGAGCACGTCTGCCTGCATTGCACACTCCAACTCTTTTTGACTAAGCCATTATACTAGCAAACAGTCAGTGTACCTAGTGGCATCCTAAACGTGGCTATTGGACTTTGCTATAGTCCCACTAGTGCAAAGACATTTGCAGAGCACGTCTGCCTGCATTGCACACTCCAACTCTTTTTAACTAAGCCATTATACTAGCAAACAGTCAGTGTACCTAGTGGCATCCTAAACGTGGCTATTGGACTTTGCTATAGTCCCACTAGTGCAAAGACATTTGCAGAGCACGTCTGCCTGCATTGCACACTCCAACTCTTTTTAACTAAGCCATTATACTAGCAAACAGTCAGTGTACCTAGTGGCATCCTAAACGTGGCTATTGGACTTTGCTATAGTCCCACTAGTGCAAAGACATTTGCAGAGCACGTCTGCCTGCATTGCACACTCCAACTCTTTTTAACTAAGCCATTATACTAGCAAACAGTCAGTGTACCTAGTGGCATCCTAAACGTGGCTATTGGACTTTGCTATAGTCCCACTAGTGCAAAGACATTTGCAGAGCACGTCTGCCTGCATTGCACACTCCAACTCTTTTTAACTAAGCCATTATACTAGCAAACACTCAGTGTACCTAGTGGCATCCTATACGTGGCTATTGTACTTTTGTCTATTCACACTATTGTAAAGATATTTGCAGCATGTCTGCCTGCATTGCACACTCCAACTTTTTTAAACTAAGCCATTATACTAGCAAACACTCAGTGTACCTAGTGGCATCCTAAACGTGGATATTGTACTTTTGTCTATTCACACTATTGTAAAGATATTTGCAGCATGTCTGCCTGCATTGCACACTCCAACTCTTTTTAACTAAGCCATTATACTAGCAAACACTCAGTGTACCTAGTGGCATCCTAAACGTGGCTATTGTACTTTTGTCTATTCACACTATTGTAAAGATATTTGCAGCATGTCTGCCTGCATTGCACACTCCAACTTTTTTCAACTAAGCCATTATACTAGCAAACAGTCAGTGTACCTAGTGGCATCCTAAACGTGGCTATTGTCATTTTGTCTATTCACACTATTGTAAAGATATTTGCAGCATGTCTGCCTGCATTGCACACTCCAACTTTTTTAAACTAAGCCATTATACTAGCAAACACTCACTGTACCTAGTAGAGTTGAGCGCGGTTCGCGGTTCGAGGTTCTCCAGTTCTAAGCTCGAGTGATTTTTGGGGCTGTTCGAGATCGAACTAGAACTCGAGCTTTTTGCAAAAGCTCGATAGTTCTAGATACGTTCGAGAACGGTTCTAGCAGCAAAAAGCAGGGCTTTTTACAGCTACAGTGAGCAGGAGCCATCGCTGGCAGCCTGCCAGAAGCTGGTAACCAAGATAAACATCGGGTATCCAAGCAAAGCGCTTTGGTTAGTAACCCGATGTTTATCTTAGTTACGTGCAGGAAGCCCACACTTCCCCGCTCAGCTCGCTCCGCCCCCTCCTGCCCGCGGCATGTACACATACATACACATACACACACACACACACACATACACCCCCACCCAGCCCCCCCCCCGCTCGGCTTACCTGCGGTGATGAAGTCCCGCCATCCCAAACTCAGCGCTGTCACTGTCTTCCATGGCCGCCGCTTGTCACATCACCTCTCGCTTCCGACCCGAGACTGACTAGCGGTGACGTCACGGGCCTCTCGCGATACTTGGTGTGAAGGCGCCGGTCATTGAACTCAGTCACAGGGGCTGTCGGCAGTGCTGGAGATCAGCGCAGGTAATGTACCTCGCTGACAGCAGCACTTGTCATCCCCTGCAGTGACCTGGGCTGACCCATTGATGTTAGCTCAGGTCACTGTACTGCTCTCCCAGCCAATGGGGAACATTCTGCTCTTCATTGACTGGGACAGTGTGGATCGTCATGGCAAACCCCTTGGATTACACCAGACCTGGATTTGTTTTTCATTCTAATAAATTGGTTAAAGAGGGAATGTTTTGGGGAGTGTTTTTTCAAATAAAAATGTGGTTGTCGTCTATTTTTTTTTATTACTGACTTGGTTGGTGATGTCGGGTATCTGATAGACGCCTGACCTCACCAACCCCAGGGCTTGATGCCAGGTGACAATACACATCTGGTATTAACCCCATATATTACCCCGTTTGCCACCGCACCAGGGCGCGGGATGAGCTGGGGCGAAGCACCAGGATTGGCGCATCTAATGGATGCGCCACTTCTGGGGCGGCTGCGGCCTGCTATTTTTAGGCTGGGGAGAGTCCAATAACCATGGACCTCCCTAGTCTGAGAATATCAGGCCCCAGCTGTCTGCTTTACCTTGGCTGGTGATCCAATTTTGGGGGACCCCTACGTGTTTTTTTTTTTAATTATTTATTTAATTTAAAATAACAGCGTGGGGTGCCCTCAGTTTTGGATTACCAGCCAAGGTGAGGTTGCCAGCTGCGGTCTGCAGGCTGCAGCCGTCTGCTTTACCCTAGCTGGCTACAAAACTAGGGGGAACCCTACATCATTTTTTTTTCATTTTTTGGCTAAATACAAAGCTAAGCACCCCTTAGTGCCACATGAAAGGCACCAAAGGGTGCTCCACTTTTTCTCCATTTTTTCTCCACTTTTTCTCCATTTTTTTTCTCCACTTTTTCTACATTTTTTTCTCCACTTATTCTCCACTTTTTCTCCATTTTTTCTCCACTTTTTCTCCATTTTTTCTCCACTTTTTCTCCATTTTTTTCTCCACTTTTTCTCCACCTTTTCTCCACTTTTTCTCCATTTTTTTCTCCACTTTTTCTCCACTTATTCTCCACTTTTTCTCCACTTATTCTCCACTTTTTCTTCACTTTTTCTCCACTTTTTCTCCATTTTTTTCTCCACTTATTCTCCACTTTTTCTCCATTTTTTTTCTCCACTTTTCTCCACTTTTTCTCCACTTTTTCTCCACTTTTTCTCCACTTTTTCTCCACTTATTCTCCACTTTTTCTCCACTTTTTCTCCATTTTTTTTCTCCACTTTTTCTCCACTTTTTCTCCACTTTTTCTCCAGTTTTTCTCCACTTTTTCTCCATTTTTTTTCTTCAATTTTTCTCCACTTTTTCTTCACTTTTTCTCCACTTTTTCTCCACTTTTTCTCCACTTTTTCTCCATTTTTTTCTCCACTTTTTCTCCACTTTTTCTCCATTTTTTTCTCCACTTTTTCTCCACTTTTTCTCCATTTTTTTCTCCACTTTTTCTCCACTTTTTCTCCATTTTTTTCTCCACTTTTTCTCCACTTTTTCTCCACTTTTTCTCCACTTTTTTTCCATTTTTTGTCCACTTTTTCTCCACTTTTGCTCCACTTTTTTTCCATTTTTTCTCCACTTTTTCTCCATTTTTTTCTCCACTTTTTCTCCACTTTTTTCTCCACTTTTTCTCCACTTTTTCTCCACTTTTTCTCCACTTTTTCTCCACTTTTTCTCTGTTCTTTTTCTATGGTCGGTCTACCCATTAGCTCTGCCATGCATACTGTAGCTCTACACCTACTGTACATGTTACTTTATGATTGACATCTCTTTCGTACCAGAGCTGTCTAAGTCTACTCTGACCCCATATTTGTCATTACTATATTGTCCTTGTACTGTATTATGACATTTGTATCATGTGTTTCATTTCTTGCTGTGTTGCAATTTTTTTGCTGCATCCCAATTGTACCTCTACATTGTTCTAGTTTATGTTATTGTTCTCTCACTCTTATGTGATACTGATTATTGTCATTTTTCATGATTACATGCAGATAAGTCCAATCTGACGAAGGCTCAGGCCGAAACGTCATTTGTAACTTGTTTTGGACAAAAACATATATGCTTATGAAAACATTTTTTTTCTTAATACGGACCAATAAAGAGTGATTTTGCATTACTATCCGTTGTGACTTACTGACTTAGTCTGGGAGATTTAGAGTGCCGAGGTTACTCACTAATTTTATCTATTATTACCTCTGAGCACCTATATACCAGTGAGCAGAGCTTCCTCTACAGTAGTTCTCCTGATTAGGCATGCCCTTACCTCATGAGCAGAGCATTGCAGCTTTGGTAGCAACCATTACGACATGGACTCTGCTGCTGTGGACCCGGGGAGAGTGAGTGCAGATTCATTGCACCCACACTCCTCACATGAAGGGTCCGCACTCCTAGAAAATGGGGGATACGTTCCCTGAGTGTCTCCCCCCCATATTCTAGACGGTCCAGAGTTGTCGTGGGACCCCTTTATTTTTTTTCTTACAATAAATTGGTGAAAGAGGAAATGTTTTGGGGACTGTTTTTTCAAATAAATTTCTTTTGTCGATTTTTTGTTTTTGTTAGTACTGACAGTTTATGATGTTGGGTATCTAATAGACGCCATGACATCACAAACTGCTGGGCTTGATCTCAGGTGACTTTACAGCTAGTATCAACCCGATTTATTACCCCGTTTGCCACTGCACCAGGGCACGGGATAAGCTGGGGTGAAGCGCCAGGATTGGCGCATCTAGTGGATGCGCCACGTCTGGGGTGCCTGCGGCCTGCTATTTTTAGGCTGTGAAGGCCCAATAACTATGGACCTTTCCCCTCTGAGAATACCAGACCACAGCTGTCCGCTTTACCTTGGCTGGTGATCCAATTTGGGGGGGACCCTACTTTTATTGTGTAATTATTAATATTTATAAAATATTTATAAAAAAGAGCCTGAGGGGACCTCCACATTGGATCCCCAACCACGGTAAAGCTGCCAGCTGTGGTTTTCAGGCTACAGCCGTCTGCTTTACCCTAGCTGGCTATCAAAAATGGGGGGACCCAACGTCATTTTTTTTTTTAACTATTTTTTAAATAGAAAAAATTCCTGTATTTTGTATTTTGATTGCCAACCAAGGTAACGGCAGGCAGATGGGGGTGGCAACCCATAGCTGTCTGCTTTATCTGCGCTGAGAATCAAAAATACCGCGGAGCGCTACGTCATTTTTTTAAAGATTTATTTTTACAGCACTGTGATGTCCAGCAATCAAAATACAGGGAAGCCCATTTTATTTTTAGTTATTTAAATAAATAATTAAAAAAAATATATATGGGCTCCCGCTGCATTTTTTGTATTGCTAGCTAAGGGTAATCCAAGCAGCTACTGGCTGCTAACCCCCACTGCTTGGTGTTACCTTCACTGGCAATGGAAAATCCAGGGAAGCATTTTTTATTTTTTTTGCCAAAAAACTACAAAAAAAAGGACGTGAGCTTCGCCATATTTTTGTATGCTAGCCAGGTACAGCAGGCAGCCACGGGCTGCCTCCAACCCCCAGTTGCCTATTTGTACCCGGCTGGGAACCAAAAATATAGGGAAGCCCGTTTTTTTTTAATTATTTCACTTATTTCATGAAATAATTAAAAAACAAATGACGTGGGCTTCGCCCCATTTTTGTGTCCAGCCGGGTACAACTAGGCAGCTGGGGATTGGAATCCGCAGCACAGGTTAGCCCGAGGTTTCTGGGCGCCTCTGCTGCGGATTTCAGTCCGCAGCCGTCCCAGAAAATGGCGCTCTCATAGAAGCGCCATCATCTGGCGCTGTATCCAACTCTTCCAACAGCCATGGAGCCGGGTGGCTTGTTGGGTAATCATGAGTTAATACTGGCTTTGTTTTACTAGCCAGTATTAAGCCAGAGATTCTTAATGTCAGGCACGTTTGACCCGGCCATTAAGAACCTCCAATAAAGGGTTAAAAAAAAACACCACACAGAGAAAAAATACTTTAATAGAAATAAATACACAGACACATTAGAGACTCCATCTTTATTACCCCCTGTCAGCCCTCCACGTTCCTGCTCTTCTGTCTTCTTTCTTTCTAGTGTAGTAGTAGTGACGATTGTAGTGAGGATGAGATTCACCAGCCCATCACTTGGGGCTGGGGAACCTCCATCCTCACTACAATCCTCACTAGTGTAGTAGTAGTGACGATTGTAGTGAGGAAGGATGAGATTCACCAGCTCATCACTTGGGGCTGGGGAACCTCCATCCTCACTACAATCATCACTAGTGTAGTAGTAGTGACGATTGTAGTGAGGAAGGATGAGATTCACCAGCTCATCACTTTGGGCTGGGGAACCTCCATCCTCACTACAATCATCACTACAATCGGGAATCAGCATGCAGCCTTCACTCCGTGAGTGATCACTGCTGGCTGTCAGCGGTAACAGCGGTAACGCTGACATACGCGTTACCATAGCAACGGTGCTCAAGGAGCCGCGGTTAGCGGTGACGTCACCGCTAACTGCGTTGCTATGGCAACGGTGATCTCCGATAATGACCGGCTGTGTCAGCCGGTCCCTAACGGAACGGGGAGTCGACCGTGTGCTAGAGCATGTCGCCGGTACACGGCGATACACATATGTGCACCGTGTACCGGAGAGATGCACTCGCAGGTCCTACATGACGTGTCATAGTCATGTGACCAGTCTGTAGCCAATGAGATAATAGCCACGTGACTGGTCACATGGCTATTTTGACGTCACGATAGGTCCTGCATCTCTGCTGGCAGTGCAGGTCACCGGGAGGATTCAGCGATCATCGGATGGAATAGCGGCAGGAGACAGAGTGCAGAAGGGATCGCGAGGACCGGTAAGTGTTATGGCAATGTTCATTAACTGTTTGTGTACATTTATAATGCATTTTTATGTGTTTGTGATTGCCTCCCATTATAGCCTATACGTTCGAGTTTGGTTCGTCGAACGTTCGACGAGCCGAACTCGAACGGGACCCCCGTTCGGCGAACCGGCCTCGAGCCGAACCGGGACCGGTTCGCTCATCTCTAGTACCTAGTGCCATCCTTAACGTGGCTATTGTACTTTTGTCTATTCACACTATTGTAAAGATATTTGCAGCATGTCTGCCTGCATTGCACACTCCAACTTTTTTAAACTAAGCCATTATACTAGCAAACAGTCAGTGTACCTAGTGGCATTCTAAGCGTGGCTATTGGACTTTGCTATAGTCCCACTAGTGCAAAGACATTTGCAGAGCACGTCTGCCTGCATTTCACACTCCAACTCTTTTTAACTAAGCCATTATACTAGCAAACAGTCAGTGTACCTAGTGTGGCATCCTAAACGTGGCTATTGTACTTTTGTCTATTCACACTATTGTAAAGATATTTGCAGCATGTCTGCCTGCATTGCACACTCCAACTTTTTTAAACTAAGCCATTATACTAGCAAACACTCAGTGTACCTAGTGCCATCCTAATCGTGGCTATTGTACTTTTGTCTATTCACACTATTGTAAAGATATTTGCAGCACCTCTGCCTGCATTGCACACTCCAACTCATTGTTACTAAGCCATTATACTAGCAAACACTGAGTGAACTTAGTGGCATCCTAAACGTGACTATTGGACTTCTGTATAGTCCCACTAGTGCAAAGATATTTGCAGCACCTCTGCCTGCATTGCACACTCAAACTCATTGTTACTAAGCCATTATACTAGCAAACAGTCAGGGAACCTAGTGGCATCCTAAACGTGGCTATTGGACTTTTGTCTAGTCACACTAGTGCAAATCTATGTGCAGCACCTGTGCATGACACCCTCCTGCTCTGTTTTTAATAAGCTATAATGATAGCAAAAAATACTGCCATTTAGTGGCATCATAGAACTGGCTGTTGTATTCCATTAGTGCCCCACTGGTGCCAAGCTATTTCTAGCACCTGTGCATGACACCCTCCTGCTCTGTTTTTAATAAGCTATAATGATAGCAAAAAATACTGCCATTTAGTGGCATCATAGAACTGGCTGTTGTATTCCATTAGTGCCCCACTGGTGCCAAGCTATTTCTAGCACCTGTGCATGACACCCTCCTGCTCTGTTTTTAATAAGCTATAATGATAGCAAAAAATACTGCCATTTAGTGGCATCATAGAACTGGCTGTTGTATTTCATTAGTGCCCCACTGGTGCCAAGCTATTTCTAGCACCTCTACATGACACCCTCATGCACATTTTGCTACGCTAATGTTATAGCAAACTCAGGGAATTCATTGCCGCATTTCATAATTCGGAGGGATAGAAAGTGAGGCTTCCTTTAGCTTTTCCTTCTGTTCATAGACAGCATCTCCAAGTTCACACCCGAAGAGCAATTTTTCCTCCACGTCTAAGTGTGGAGAGGCAGCTAGTGCGCATGCGTGTGCCGATTTACCCCAGCTGCAGCCTAACTACAGTGTTTCGCCTAGTGAGTATGCTCAGCCTCACTGTGCCATTCCTGACGCTAAATCTTCATTTCGGGATACAGCGCATGCTCCCACACTAAGTGTCAAAAGCCTCTTTGCACAGGTACTTGCATTCCGTGCCGGGTCTAAGTCCTGTTTTGTGCCTAGACACCATGCTAAAGCTGATAGTCTTTTTTCAGAGACTGTATTTCATGCTACTGAGCATGCTCAGGCACTTACTGCATCAGAGACTAGGTCCGGTAATGAACTCTTTGGCCCTGCCCCTGATGTGGGGGTCCCATATAGACCACAGGGCATCAGGTGTCCTCCCAAATGGCTTGCAGAGGCCCACCCCTATGACTTGTCACCGCATTATTGATGGTCAGACGATGACTGGTGAGGTGTTTGGGTCATGGCAGCCATGAGGTCATCATTGAAGTTGCGGTTCCAAATAGGACGCTAGTTATGCCACTCATGACGTGTCACTCTACTTTTGTCTCCAGGAGGTGCATTGTGGTTCACCCTGGTTTGGGGCGGACCCAGGTTATAAAAGGGGCTGGAGCCAACAAGGAGGTGCGCAATCTTCTATTATGCTCCGAAAGAGCACACCTCCATGTGTTGAACCCATTGCGGCTTTAGGCCAGAGATAGGCAGGGATAGGGTGTCGATGCAGGCCACCAACACAGTTGGGAACGCAGAACGGTTAACGCCAGCTCCTGTCCTACCAGTCCTGCTTGTGCAGCCCAGTGGCATTAACAGGCCTGCTGCTGCTGATGCGCCTGCTGTCCACAGGTGTGGCCCCTACGCACACGGTCAGCGTACTCAATGGCCCCTGTGTTGTTAACAGGGAGTTCCTGGGCTGGGTGGGCATGTGGACCCTGTGACGCTAACAGGGCTCACAGTCTCCAGATCCGAATGGTGTCTAACTCGGTTCAGGCTACTATTAGTTTCATAGCCACACAGCTCTGTATCCTCCACCAAACCTTCCAGTTGCCAACCTCTCCTTTTCCAACTGGGAGCACGGTGGACACTGACTGCTGATGGGGATATATACCTTTCTCTTTCTTTTCTTATTAATTTTCGTTATATAGCGGTAACATAGTATATACCACTTTATCCAAATCTGCCAGTCCCACTGTAACAGATGGTGTTTCTTCAGCAAATGTTACAGTTGCTTAACCACCAAATCCACGGACCAAAACTTTTGTCCCCTTTCCAACACACCTGTTCCCCTTTCCACCAGCATCTGTCCTTTTTCAACTCATTTTGGTATATGACCAAAAGTGCAACTCTGCAGGGCCAGGGACACCGTACTCAACGCCATCTCAGCACAGCAGCCATCCCTCGGTCCCTCCGATGTGGACAAGTAAAAGACCATTTCCTCCTATCCATGACAAAGCGTTGAGATTCACTCTGTGCAGCACTGGTGTTTAGTGGAAAAGTAGATCTAACATTGCGTACCACATTCTGCAGATACTCCTGTATACGTGCGTCCATTTCTATGGCAGGAATTAGTTCGCCAAATTTTGTCTTGTACCGGGGATCTAACAGTGTGGCAACCCAGTATTCAGGATTACTTCGAATTCATACAATCCGAGGGTCATGTAGGTAGTGCAGCAAGAAGGCGCTCATGTGTCTTGTGCATCCAGGAGGACCAAGTCCTTGGTGTGTTGGTGGCAGAGAGGTGAGAATCGTGCATCCTTCCTCTGCCCTCTCCCCACAACCTCGCACAACCGAAATGTGAGCAAGCTCTCACTCATCTGCTGAGTCTTCCATGCCCATCGCCAGTTCCTCCTCCATTTCTTCATGGGCTCCTGCACTTTCGTCAACACTTTTTGCTGATACTAAGCGCCCTTGTTAATCCCTCTCCCTCACCATGAATGCCGCATAGGTGCCGCTGACCATCTGGACCTCGTAGATCTTGTTATCCCTTCCGCATATGACTCCTCCTGTACTTCCTCCCCTTCCTCTTGTCCCAACACCTGACTCCGAATAATAATTACAGTGTGCTCCATCATGTAGATGACCAGAATTGTCACGCTGATAATGACATTGCCAGTGCTAAACATCTTCGTCGACATTTGTAAACTGTGTAGCAGGGTGCATAGGTCCTTGATCTGACACCACTCCAGCAGCGTGATCTGCACCACCTCTTGATCAAGTTATCCCAGGCTATATGTCATACCGTATTTCAGCAGGGCTCTGCGGTGCTGCCACACACGCTGCAACATGTGCAGATTCCAATTCCTGCGGGTCGGAACATCGCATTTCCGGCGTTTAACTGCCAGACCCTAAGACTTCCGGAGTGATGAAAGTTGTTGAGCTGCTGTGTGCGCACGATGGAAGTGAGCACATAGCGAGCGTGCCCGCTGCACAAGGCCATGTAGGCCGTGATGGTGTTTTAAATATTGCTGGAGAATTCGGTTCAACACGTGAGCCATACAAGGCACGTGTGTCACATTGCCCTGACGATGGCCCGCAGCCAGGTTTGCATCATTGCCGCACACGGCTGTTAAGTCCCCAACGGAGTCCGCTCCGTCAATTTGTACTCCGGTCGCCAGGTGACAACGTGTTCCTTTCATGAATAGTGCTGATGATGGGAGAGGAGTCGATGCCAGCGGCGCAGGTGGACGCAGGTTATGCTCACCCACTGGGCTGCATTACCTTGACAGATGCAGAATCTCTGGCTGAATGTAGCTGGTGGGTATCTCACAGATGAAATACCATCATTCAGCTACAACCAATGGGAAGACACCACACCCTTTTTTATGCCCATCCTGTCTGCAGACCACTGCCAGACATAGCTCTGCTTTTACCCCCAGTTCAGTTTTATGATTTTGTGTGCTTGTTACCTGACTACTTTTCCTGCTTGCTGTTTATGTACCTTGTTGGCCGATCCGCATTTCACCTCTGCTTGTTTTCTGATTAAGTCCTGGCCGTCCCATTCTGTTCCTGTTCCTCAATTAATGTTTTGACCCTGCCTGACTACTATTCTCTGGAACTGCAGCCTTCCACAGGTATTAATCACCTTGGGCCCTGTGCAATTCCTAATCCCTGTATAGGGGTTAAAGGGGTTCAGGGTTCTAGGGGTCCTGCTTGGTGAGTGGCTTCCCTCTAGCCTATCATTAACAGCCCATCTGAGTGTGTGGATCAAGGAAGGCGTTACACCGTGCTCTCTGCAGAAGGCCATGTGGTCCAGGATAGTGCTTTAAAAATTGCTGGAAAACCAGGTTCAACACGTGAACCACACAAGCCATGTGTGTCACATTGTCACAGCGAAGGGCCGCACCCATGTTTGCATCATTGTCGCACCCGGCCTTCCCTGGCTGCTGGTTGAGTGGAGACAACCATTGATGAAACTCGGTCTCCAGAGCTAACCGTCCACAACTTCTCAGCGGTGTGACTCACATTTCCCATACATTTCAAAGTAAAACTTTGACCGCCTGATGGCATTGAGCTCTGCTGCCAGCATAGTAAGGAGGTGTGTGGTAGTGCTTGTGCGCAGTTACAAGGAAGGGTGGCCTGACCACACAGGGTTTGCGCCAAGGTGGAGGACCCACACGAGGTTGAAGAGGCAGAAGCAGTGTATTAACTTCTACATACAGAAGAAGGATTGAAACAACTCGTGGGGACGGCAAGACTTGGACAGCAGACCCTTCTCCATCTCTCACCATAGTTTGCCAGTGCCCAGTCAGTGACATGTAATGACCCTGTCTATGCTTACTGGTCCAAGTATCTGTGTTGAAATGCACCCTGTCGCACACAGAGTTTCTCAAGGAAGTGGTGATGTTGTGTGCGACATGCTGGTGTAGCGCGGGCATGCTGTTCTTGGAGAAGCAGTGGTGATTGGGCATCTTGTACTGGATCACAGCGACAGACATAAGGTCTCTAAAATCCTGTGTGTCCACTAGGCGGAAAGGCAGCATTTCGGTAGCCAACAGCTTACAGAGGGATAGAGTCAACCTCTTCGCTTTGTCATGGGTCGCAGGAAGTGGCCTTTTATTTGACCACATCTGAGTGACAGAGATCTGGCTGCTGTGTGTAGACGGTGTTGAGTAGGGTGTCCCTGGAAAAATGCAGGTTTGTGAGGAAAATCCAGGCGGAGACATGATGTTGCCTTCATCCAACGTTGGTGCTATCGATGTCTGAGAGAGCTGTACACACTCACTTGTTTCCCCTTCCAAACCAACTGACGACCTACCAAGCAAACTGCCTGTTGCGGTTACAGTGGTGGAAGTTGTGGGTGGAAAAACAGGTGTGACAGCTGTCACCACAGTCCTAGAAGATGACGAGCGCGCGGATGCACTGGAAGGGGCAGGCGGTGGATGGTTCGCTCCGCTAGGCCGCATTGCAGCACGGTGAGCTTCCCACCGGGCCATATCATATTTATTCATGTGACGATTCATGGAAGAAGTTGTCAAACTGCTGAGGTTTTGACCTCTACTAAGAGAACCATGACAAATTTTACAGATCACATAATTTGGACGATCTTTTTCTATGTCAAAAAAGGACCAGGGTAGGCAAGGCTTAGAGGCCATGCGACCTGTTGATCCACCCCGAATAATGCTCAGAGGCAGAGTGGTGGCTGAGGATGCAGTTGTAGACGTGCTACCAGTGCTCCGACTGTGTCCAGGAAGGCGCAAGGTAACTTCGTCGTCGGTTGCATCCTCCTGCACCGCCTCTGTTGACCTCCTCGAGTGTCTGACTCTGGGTTGACAGTAGGTGGGATCTAGAACTTCATCATCAATTGTTGTGTTTGCACTCTCCTCCCCCTCAGAACGAGCCTCTTCTTGCCCTGACCGAATATTTAAGTTGTCATCCCAATCGGGTATCTGCCTCTCATCTTCATCAGTATGTTCCTCATTGTCTATAACCACAGGTGTTGGAAAGGCAGCATTTTGGTAGGCAACAGTTTGCAGATGCTGAAAGTCAACCTCCAAGCCATGTCATGCCCTTCTAAAAGCATGTAAAACACAGCGAGGGGACTCCAACCACAGTCTCCCTCGTTGCCACTAATTGGGCCACACACACCCCACTTGACTGACATCAGTTGATGCCCTTTTTCAAAATGAAAAAGATGCTTTGCATGAAGCACTCTAAAAAATACGCGTGCCTTTCCTGTCCCCTGGCTGACCCAGGGGAACAAAAGTCCTCTGAGAGCCATGATTTGTTCATTTTGGTTCTTTTAGAAACACAGCGAGGGGACTCCAACCACAGTCTCCCTCGTTGCCACTAATTGGGCCACACACACCCCACTTGACTGACATCAGTTGATGCCCCTTTTCAAAATGAAAAAGATGCTTTGCATGAAGCACTCTCAAAAATACGCGTGCCTTTCCCGTCCCCTGGCTGACCCAGGGGAAGAAAAGTCCTCTGAGAGCCATGATTTGTTCATTTTGGTTCTTTTAGAAACACAGCGAGGGGACTCCAACCACAGTCTCCCTCGTTGGCACTAATTGGGCCATACACACCCCACTTGACTGGCATCGGTTGACCCCCCTTTTGAAAAAGAAAAAGATGCTTTGCATGAAGCACTCTCAAAAATACGCGTGCCTTTCCCGTCCCCTGGCTGACCCAGGGGAAGAAAAGTCCTCTGAGAGCCATGATTTGTTCATTTTGGTTCTTTTAGAAACACAGCGAGGGGACTCCAACCACAGTCTCCCTCGTTGGCACTAATTGGGCCACACACACCCCACTTGACTGACATCAGTTGATGCCCCTTTTCAAAATGAAAAAGATGCTTTGCATGAAGCACTCTCAAAAATACGCGTGCCTTTCCCGTCCCCTGGTTGACCCAGGGGAAGAAAAGTCCTCTGAGAGCCATGATTTGTTCATTTTGGTTCTTTTAGAAACACAGCGAGGGGACTCCAACCACAGTCTCCCTCGTTGGCACTAATTGGGCCACACACACCCCACTTGACTGGCATCGGTTGAGCCCACTTTTGAAAAAGAAAAAGATGCTTTGCATGAAGCACTCTCAAAAATACGCGTGCCTTTCCCGTCCCCTGGCTGACCCAGGGGAAGAAAAGTCCTCTGAGAGCCATGACTTGTTCATCTTGGTTCTTTTAGAAACACAGCGAGGGGACTCCAACCACAGTCTCCCTCGTTTCCACTAACTGGGCCACACACACCCCACTTGACTGGCATCAGTTGACCCAATTTTCAAGATGAAAAAGATGCTTATCATGAAGCACTCTCAAAAATACGCGTGCCTTTCCCGTCCCCTGGCTAACCCAGGGGAAGAAAAGTCCTCTGAGAGCCATGACTTGTTCATCTTGGTTCTTTTAGAAACACAGCGAGGGGACTCCAACCACAGTCTCCCTCGTTTCCACTAACTGGGCCACACACACCCCACTTGACTGGCATCGGTTGAGCCCCCTTTTAAAAAAGAAAAAGATGCTTTGCATGAAGCACTCTCAAAAATACGCGTGCCTTTCCCGTCCCCTGGCTGACCCAGGGGAAGAAAAGTCCTCTGAGAGCCATGATTTGTTCATTTTGGTTCTTTTAGAAACACAGCGAGGGGACTTCAACCACAGTCTCCCTCGTTGCCACTAATTGGGCCACACACACCCCTCTTGACTGACATCAGTTGATGCCCCTTTTCAAAATGAAAAAGATGCTTTGCATGAAGCACTCTCAAAAATACGCGTGCCTTTCGCCTCCCCTGGCTGACCCAGGGGAAGAAAAGTCCTCTGAGAGCCATGTCCACATTGTCAGTGGACAGACACGTGTGCTTATCTGCCAGCAGACCCCCAGCAGCACTGAAGACAGGTTCCGAGAGAACGCTGGCTGCAGGACACGACAAGATCCCCAAGGCGTACATGGCGAGCTCAGGCAATTTATCCAGATTGGAAGCCTAAAATGAGCAGGGCTCAAGTTGCATAATAATGGAATCGATGTTTCCTTGCATATACTCATATATCTGTGTGTCCTCCTCTTTTTCCTTGTCCAGCTGTTTTGTTTTCGCATGAGTATATGTCCTTGTCACTTTCCCATGTGTTGTGAGTTGTTTGTCACCTTTTGGACACCTTTGAGGGTGTTTTCTAGGTGTTTTTCTGTGTTTGTGATTTCCTGCCATTGTTTCCTATGCAGTTCGAGTTCGGTTCGTCGAACGTTCGACGAGCCGAACTCGAACAGGACCTCCGTTCGGCGAACCGGCCTCGAGCCGAATCGGGACCGGTTCGCTCATCTCTACTCCTGAGTCATGACTAGCCACACTTTTTGTAAATGGAGACTCTTATTCTAGTCTCCTTGTTGTGTGTTGCCTAAATTTGTCAGGGCTCCCAGAGAACGATATGTGCATTCCTCACTCATTCACATCTTAGTGATCAAGCTAAAAATGCTGAGCCAGGCCTTGTTCCAGGCCCCATTCCATGCAACCATGCTGCACCGTTATACTATTTGTACTCTGGGGAAAGTTATGCTATTTTACCTGGTGCCTGCTCCTAATTTTTTGAAATGTGGAGATTCCAAGCTGGGTCTCCTGGTTGTATGTTGCCTGAGTTTGGCAGGGCTTCCAGAGCGCCATGCACACACCTCTCACTCATGCTCCTCCTAATGATCAAGTGTCTCACGGTGTCTGGCTCAAAACCCGCCAAGTGTTAGGACTACCTCTGATGCTGTTCACACAGGAAAGTCTGACACTCCATATGTGACGCCCTGGCAAATCCAGGTAGTCACAGAAAGAATTAATCCTCCTTGGCAGCTACACAACCCCCACCCAGATGTACACCAGCCAATCAGGCCCTACTCACCCCCTCCCCAGGAAAATGGAGGGGGCGAGAGGAGTTAAGGAAGTGACATAGCAGAATTTAGTTGAGTTGTGCTGTAGTCAGTGGAAAGCTGACAGGGGAGGCTTGCAGCTCCCCGGAGAAAGTGGTAGCCGGGGTTGAAGCCCTGGACTACCGGACTAGGTGGCTGTGAGGGCCACAGGCGATGGAGATCTGGCAGGAGGGAACCTGAGGCGACTGGGACAGGGTTGTAGCCCGCTGGTGCTGGGAGAGGGACCCAATCCGGAGGCCATTCAAACGGACTAGTCCAGACAAGAGAGAGACAGATGGAGAGTGTGGAAGGAAGGGCCCCTTGCTGTACATCTGGGTGTCGGACCCGAAGACACCCGCCAATGGTGACCAGCCATTTGGCAAGTTGGTTTACAAAGGACTCTGTGTTTTCTAACCACACACATCAGTCTAGCTTCATCCAACACCAAAACAACTGAACTGTGAGTTTCCTGCTCCCTGCAATCCCTGCCACCACCACAAGTTCCAATTGGGCCCCGGGACTACAACTCCCCTACCCGGGGAGGGGATCTCACCTTGCTGCCCCACACCACCAGTACCAGTCACAGTCCCTAGAGGCAGCAGTGGTGCCACCATCTCATCTCATCAGGCCCTACTCACCCCCTCCCCAGGAAAAGGGAGGGGGCGAGAGGAGTTAAGGAAGTGACAGAGCAGAATTTAGTTGAGTTGTGCTGTAGTCAGTGGAAAGCTGACAGGGGAGGCTTGCAGCTCCCCGGAGAAAGTGGTAGCCGGGGTTGGAGCCCTGGACTAATCGGACTAGGTGGCTGTGAGGGCCATAGGCGACAGAGATCCAGCAGCGGGGAACCTGAGGCGACCGGGACAGGGTTGTAGCCCGCCGGTGTCGGGAGAGGGACCCAATCTGGAGGCCGTTCAAACGGACTAGTCCAGACAAGAGAGAGACAGATGGAGAGTGTGGAAGGGCCCATCTGGGTGTGGGACCCGAAGACATCCGCCAATGGTGACCAGCCATTTGGCAAGTTGGTTTACAAAGGACTCTGTGTTTTCTGACCACACACATCAGTCTAGCTTCATCCAACACCAAAACAACCGAACTGTGAGTTTCCTGCTCCCTGCAATCCCTGCAACCACCACAACTCCCAATTGGGCCCTGGGAGTACAACTCCCCTACCCGTGGAGGGGATCCCACATTGCTGCCCCACACCACCAGTCCCAGGCACGGTCCCCAGAGGCAGCGGCGGTGCCACCATCTC
The DNA here is from genome assembly GCF_048569485.1 of Anomaloglossus baeobatrachus. Lineage (NCBI taxonomy): Eukaryota > Metazoa > Chordata > Amphibia > Anura > Aromobatidae > Anomaloglossus > Anomaloglossus baeobatrachus. Next base: position 534,419,731 of record NC_134355.1, on the reverse strand, counting down.
ATCACCGCAACCCACAGATGGCATCACAGACAATCCCCCTTTACATATTTCCCTTTTGTTGTAGAGCCTGAGATCACAGACCGGGTCACACCACCGTGATACCTCTAGAAGCGACCTTACTGGCCCGGCTCTGAGTACCCCCTATCCCTGGGCGACACACATACGATGCTAGTTTTGAGTTGCGCTGACAGGTTCAGGCGTCAATCAAACGTTTTCTTGTTAGTAATCGGGCTCGCAGGAGTTAATTTTTGCTTGCCTGAGGAATACCGCTTGAGTTGTTGCAGGAGACCTATCACATTAGTTTTTGCCCTTTTTAAAATGATGGAGTCTAGTATCCAATGCTATTGATAGCTTTATGACCTCTCAGTCCTTGTGGTTTTTTATCCAGTTGCTGGTGAACGTCTGTGTATTGTTTGGTGTATTGTGGCAATACTTTTGGTATCTCATTCTTTCCCCCTTTCCTTTAGTTTTTTTTTTATAACGTATTGCCTATATCTCAGTGAGTGATTGCTGTGAGTTTGAGTTTTGATTTTCTCCCCGTCTTCTTATTTGTGGGGTATTAAATACTCCTGTCCAGGCCCTCTCCAAGGTGGAGGGCGGGGGGCCAGTAGACCAGGGTAGTTCAGGAACTAGGGCAAGGAAGGTGGCCCAAATAATGTCATCTTCAGATAAACCCTTGGTATTAGGCTCATCTAGGGTTCCCCTAGCCTGAGGGCCAGTTTAGGCTCTCCTGTCCCTAGTGATCCCGTCACACCCCATGACAACAATGGAACATAACGAGTCCTACTAATTAGCTCTTTGGTATCTTCTGATTATTGATTCTGATATTTTATGATCTTTATGTGATTTATGTACAATGGTCTATTCAGTTTAATTTTGTGCTACTGTTTTTTATATCTATATATTTTCATGTGATCGTTTTATTTATTTTTTTCTTAATATGCAGTCACTGCTGAGGTTTGAATAGGTCTTATGTCAAATAATAATTATTACCAATTATACTGACTGTTAAAGTTTTACATTCTACTATATAAAATATGAGCAATGTTTCCTTCAGCACCTGCAAAAGATAGAGAACAAAGAGCTAATGACGACAATGTACTGAAGCTCTGGAATGGAATTTCAGATGAAAGTTAATAGCATAATTTAAATTAGCATTCTTAGGAGACTGATTGAAAAGTTAAACATAATTGAAAACTGAATTTGCTTTAAAAAAATATGGTTAGTGAAATAGTCAACAAGGACTGACCATTCTAATATATACAGTGCTGGCCAAAAGTATTGGCACCCCTGCAATTCTGTCAGATAATACTCAGATTCTTTTTGAAAATGATTGCAATCACAAATTCTTTGGTGTTATTATCTTCATTTATTTTGCTTGCAATGAAAAAAACACAAAAGAGAATGAAACAAAAATCAAATCATTGATCATTTCACACACAACTCCAAAAATGGGAAATACAAAAGTATTGGCACCCTTAGCCTAATACTTGGTTGCACAACCTTTAGCCAAAAACACTGCGAACAACCGCTTCCGGTAACCATCAATGAGTTTCTTACAATGCTCTGCTGGAATTTTAGACCATTCTTCTTTGGCAAACTGCTCCAGTTCCCTGAGATTTGAAGGGTGCCTTCTCCAAACTGCCATTTTAAGATCTCTCCACAGGTGTTCTATGGGATTTAGGTCTGGACTCATTGCTGGCCCCTTTTTGTAGTCTCCAGTGCTTTCTATCAAACCATTTTCTAGTGCTTTTTGAAGTGTATTTTGGGTCGTTGTCCTGCTGGAAGACCCATGACCTCTGAGGAAGACCCAGCTTTCTCACACTGGGCCCTACATTTTGCTGAAAATTTGTTGGTAGTCTTCAGACTTCATAATGCCATGCACACGGTCAAGCAGTCCAGTGCCAGAGGCAGCAAAGCAACCCCGAAACATCAGGGAACCTCCGCCATGTTTTACTGTAGGGACTGTGTTCTTTTCTTTGAATGTCTCTTTTTTTTCCTGTAAACTCTATGTTGATGGCTTTTCCCAAAAAGCTCTACTTTTGTCTCATCTGACCAGAGAACATTCTTCCAAAATGTTTTAGGCTTTCTCAGGTAAGTTTTGGCAAACTCCAGCCTGGCTTTTTTATGTCTCGGGGTAAGAAGTGGAGTATTCCTGGGTATCCTACCATACAGTCCCTTTTAATTCAGACGCCGACGGATAGTACGGGTTGACACTGTTGTATCCTCGGACTGCAGGACAGCTTGAACTTGTTTGGATGTTAGTCGAGGTTCTTTATCCACCATTCGCACAATCTTGCGTTGAAATCTCTCATCAATTTTTCTTTTCCTTCCACATCTAGGGAGGTTAGCCACAGTGCCATGGGCTTTAAAATTCTTGATGACACTGCGCACTGTAGACACAGAAGCTTTCAGGTCTTTGGAGATGGACTTGTAGCCTTATGATTCCTCATGCTTCCTCACAATTTGGATTCTACAGTTCTTTGGTCTTCTTTCTTTTCTCCATGCTCAATATGGTACACACAAGGACACAGGACAGAGGTTGAGTCAATTTTAATCCATATCAACTGGCTGCAAGTGTGATTTAGTTATTGCCAACACCTGTTAGGTGCCACAGGTAAGTTACAGGTGCTGTTAATTACACAAATTAGAGAAGCATCACATGATTTTTCAAACAGTGCCAATACTTTTGTCCACCCCCTTTTTTATGTTTGGTGTGGAATTATATCCAATTTGGCATTATGACAAACTTTTCTTTTTTTTTTTTTTTCTTCATTGAAGACAAATTAAATGAAGATAATAATACCAAAGAATTTGTGATTGCAATCAATTTCAAGAAGAAACAGAGTATTATCTGACAGAATTTCAGGGGTGCCAATACTTTTGGCCAGCACTGTATGTCTCTGGATAAGCCATTTCTTTAAGCTCCTTTATAAAATATCATCATTTTGCAGATACAGGGGGATACATAGAAATCATGGGGCTGCATAGCAAAAGTTTTAATTGGGCCCCCTCCAAAAAATAAAATAAAATAATATTCGGCTCGGTCATAAAAGAACATATCTCACAACTTTGCAGCCCCTATCAAGTACATTTCCACCTACTGAAGCCCCTAGATTCCCCTTTCATTGCACCCATAAAGTATAATGCCAGCAAAAGTGCCCCACAAACACTGTATGATACTCAAACAGTGAATTCCTCCATGGTACCCTCTACATACACAGTATAATAGCCCTACATTACCACCCCCAACTACCCAGGCAAAGTATGATGACTAGGGATGATTGAATACCTCAAATATTCAGCTTTGCGAATATCTGATGCATAGGTCAGCGCTATGCGAATATTCGATGCGCAATGTAAGTCTATGGGAATCCCGAATAGTTCAGAATAGTTGTTATTCGGGTTTTCCATAGACTTACATTGCGCATCAAATATTCGCAAATAGTTGAATAGAGGCGACCTATTCGTCAAATATTTGCGAAGCCGAATATTTGAGGTATTCGAGCATCCCTAATGATGACACTAAAACAGTATGATCCCCAAATGTGACCCCACCGACCCTTTCATGCAGTATATTGGGCCTATATACAGCATAATGACCCCCACACCTCTTCACACTGTGAAATAGCCCCAACACAACCCTCAAATATCCCTCCATAGAATAAAAAAGGCTACCTCATAGCATTCAAATATTATAATGGCCTGAACATAGCCCTCCAAATATTATAATGTCCCCACATAGCCTTTCATATAGTATAATGACCCCCACATTGCTTTCCATATATTCCATATATTCCATATACTCTTTAATTTAGTAAAATGGGGCCCACATTGCTTTCCATATAGTATAATACACCCCATAGTGCTTCAGATAGTATAATTGGCCCCACAGTGCCTTATATATTGTATAATTTACAGTCATAGGCCTCCATATAGTATAATGGGTCCCATATTCCTCCATACTTTTTAATGTACAATGCATACCAGTGCTGCCATCTGCTGTGGAGATAAGAAGGAGGAGGCATTAGTTTTCATTCAACCCTCGTACTTCTGTAGTCCTCCATATATTATAATGCACCATTCATAGCCCTCTATATATTACAGTGCACTCCAAATACCTCCATATATTGTAGTGCACCCCATAGTTTCTCAACCACTAAACGTGGGGATTGTCTGCTAATAAAACTAATGCTCTAGCCATGTTGGCAGCTAGCAATAATGTAATTGGCCAGCTGCATCACATTATCGGGTATATATATATCAACTTTGCTTCAGGCACTGTACCCCAAAAATAGTGTAGGGAGAGCTTCTGGGGAACGGATAATGTATAAGATTGATTACTGCCTTACATTCCTTGCGGCTGTTACGTTGACCCCAAATTCTTTTTTAGACCTAATTCAAACATATTCTATTCTCCAATAATACCACTCTTAGCTGTAATTAGTGTAGAGAGAGCTGCTGGAGAAGGGATAGTGTTTTAGAGGCATCTAGGAAGAGATTATTGCGTACATTCCTCACTGATCCTATGTTAACCCAAAGGTCCATTTCAGGGCTAATTCAAATATATTCATTCTCTAAAAATAACACTTCTTTGCAATTAGTGGAGTGAGTGCTGTTATTGACTTACATCCTTTGCTGCTACTAACCCAAAAGTAGTGATGAGCGAAGTCATGAATATTTGGGTTCGCCGAACCAGCATGGACAAAAAAAAAATCGGGATCAGCTCAGAACTTTACCATGATCTTGACCTCGAAATATGAACCCCATAAAAGTCAATTGGGAACCCAAGTTCGGAGCTGTAAAATGATCATAGTAAGGACTAGTCGGCTGCAAATGAAACTAAATAGGTGAAAGAGCATGCCAATTGCTGTGTAGACAAATGTGAATAGGTAAATGATTTAAAAGGCTTCTGTCACCATAGCAATTATGGATACATAGCAAGTGAATGAAGAAACTAAAAATTTTAACAATTCCCCACAGAGATGGATTTCAGAGATTTGCGACAGATCAACAATTTATACAAGGATCCTTACAGAGCTTGTATTCCCAGTTCATCAATGCAGTGAAAATTGTCAGATTTCCCCCACAGAGAAACAAGTTTTTCAAATTTCCCCTTCGTTATCTGTATCCCCAGGTCACCTACGTAGTAGGCTAGGCAACGTTGCCCCACAGAGCAACAATTTTAACCCTCAACTGGTGAGGTGGGATTTTTGTCATGCACCTGGTGATGTGGGGCTTCCTATACTCCAGTGTTTAGAAATCTCTAATTTTTACTTAAAATGCAAAGATCACGTTTGTTTTAATCGTTTTCTTATTGGCGATTGATTACACATGAGTATAACACATTTTTGACACCCAAAAGTATCGGAAAATGTAATACATTGATGATTCAATCAGGGAATTATGAAACATGACTTTTAGGATAATGTTAAAAAAAAAATCACAAAAAATTGCCATTTTTTGCCTGAGAGCAAGTGCACGAACAAACAGAAACTCAGTTATAAATTTGTGCAAAAATAAAAAATTTGTCAAACTTTGAAAATGTGAAAAAAAATTACATGAGTGGTGATGTGGGGTTGAGCAAGCCCACGACTGCACTTAGCAACAGCTAGCTCTGTTATGCATGGCCAGAAGAGAGAGGCCTTGACGACATCTTGTTGACAAGGAAATGGATGGAAGCTAGTGAGACACGTATTCTCATACCAGTATTTTCCAATGAATGCCAGCGGAACAAAATTTCCTTGGGGTATGGCAAACCCCACCTCACCAGTTGAGGGTTAAAAAGCCCATAAAGAGTCCATCCACAGCTTCAGCATGATGGGGAATTTTAACCACAAACAGCTGAATCTCAGAATAGCCTGCTGTTGTTTCCTCCTTGCTGGCTAAGCTGAGGTTGGTCATGCAGGTGTTATTTCTGACCAGATGAGGGGGAGGTGGATCAAGCAGAGTAGCGGCGTAGAAGTAGTAGAAATACAGACAAAGAAATGTGCTTCAATCCTCAGTGGTGTTATGAAACACGCTAAAATGGTTTCTGCCTAAGGCACAACCCACATTACTAGAGATGTAGAGAGTGAAGATAAGGATATACCAGTTTATAAAATCCCAAATTTATATTATTGATAATCCATTAAAACATGCTCAGCTGTCATGGACGTATCACGTCTGACGCAATGCCACCCGTAGTCATAGAGCTACACAGGAGTTACTACCAGCACTATTTAAAACTTTGAAACTGCCAATCAGAACGTTCCTGCAAAAAACTAATCAGTATAGCGTATATACTCTATGCAATTAAATATTCTACCTAAACATGTCAGACTTATATTTTAGCTTACTGTAATAGCTTTGTGTCATTGCGGAAATTCATGCCATTAGGCTGTATTTAAACGTAATATCCAATACATTTCTCTTAGGCCCGTTTCACACGTCAGTGTAAAACACTGACGTTCTTCACTGACGTGTAAAACACGCACATGTCCCTTCATGTTCCGTGATTCACGGCACACGTGGGTTGTCCATGAGCAATCCGTGATCCATGATTACAAATGGACATTACTCACCTGCCTTCGCTCCTGCTGTCCATGGTGCTGAACTCCTCGGCTGTGCAGCGTCTGCCCACCGCTCTCTTCAGCTACCTCCTGGTTGGCTGTTATTATTATTTTATTATTTAATATGTCAGTGTTTTTCTGGTACGTGTTTCACGGATCACACACGGATCACACCACAGTGTGGTCCGTGGGTCATCAGTGACGCCAGAAAAAAACTGACTTGTCTCCATGCAGAATCACGGACACGCATGTACGCTGCACGGAGACACGTTCAGTGAAAAATCACTGATGTGTGTGCAGACCCATTGATTATAATAAGTCTGCGTATGTCAGTGATTCTGGTACGTATAAAAAATAGCACATACGTACCAGAATCACTGACGCATGAAGAGGGCCTTAAAAGCATTTTTTTGTACTAATCCCAACCTCTATACGTACAATTTACTTTTGGATACCAAAACATTTCAGGCTATCAAAATTTCCTTTATCCGTATCTAGAAAATGTTTGGTTACATCAAAATATTTGTTCAAAAAAGGAGGTAGATGAAAGCTTGCCATGCCTAATGGAATGAGTCACCATATATCCATGGAGTCCAACGATTAACAGTCTGCCAAATGGACTATAACTAGAGTTGAGCGCGGTTCGCGGATCGAGGTTCTCCAGTTCGCGGTTCGAGTGATTTTGGGGGCTGTTCTAGATCGAACTAGAACTCGAGCTTTTTGCTAAAGCTCGATAGTTCTAGATAAATTCGAGAACGGTTCTAGCAGCAAAAAGACCAGCTAATTCCTAGCTGGCTTTCCGCTGTAATAGTGTAAGTCACTCTGTGACTCACACTATTATGAAATATCAGTGTATAGTGTGCGGGAACAGCACATTCAGATCACTGCTGTATGGATAATGGCGATCGCCATCTTTTTTTTTTTTTTCTTTGTCTTCCTTCCCTAAGCGCGCGTGTAGTGGGGCGGGCCAGCATGTCAGCCAATCCCAGACACACACAAAGCTAAGTGGACTTTTAGCCAGAGAAGCAAAGGCATGTGTGATAGGATGTCCATGTCACATGTCCCTGCATTATAAAACCAGACATTTTCCTCCAGCACGCCATTATCTGCCTTCTGCATCCTTGGTGTCAGTCATCCCTGGTGCAGCTCCTATCGCCGATACTGCTGTGTACGCTCCATACACAGCGCTGTACAGCATAGGGATAGCACTTTCTATCAGTCCTTTTAAGGGCTCATACCGGCAGGGTCAGAGCCATAGGAGACAGGTCCGTGAAAACAGAGTTTAACAGCTACACAAGAAGACAGCGTCTGTGTAGCTAAGGTCAGGGATTTCCTCACTGCATTTCCCCATTAGGAGGGATAGAAAGGCAGGCTTCCTTTCCTCTACCCAGAGACACACAACCCTGCCACTGTACACTCCTGCCCTTTGCACACTCAAACTCATTGTTACTAAGCCATTATACTAGCAAACACTGAGTGAACTTAGTGGCATCCTAAACGTGGCTATTGGACTTCTGTATTTTCCCACTAGTGCAAAGATATTTGCAGCACATCTGCCTGCATTGCACACTCAAACTCATTGTTACTAAGCCATTATACTAGCAAACACTGAGTGAACTTAGTGGCATCCTAAACGTGGCTAATGGACTTCTGTATTTTCCCACTAGTGCAAAGATATTTGCAGCACGTCTGCCTGCACTGCACACTCAAACTCATTGTAACTAAGCCATTATACTAGCAAACACTGAGTGAACTTAGTGGCATCCTAAACATGGCTATTGGACTTCTGTATAGTCCCACTAGTGCAAAGATATTTGCAGCACCTCTGCCTGCATTGCACACTCAAACTCATTGATACTAAGCCATTATACTAGCAAACACTGAGTGAACTTAGTGGCATCCTAAACGTGGCTATTGGACTTCTGTATTGTCCCACTAGTGCAAAGATATTTGCAGCACGTCTGCCTGAATTGCACACTCAAACTCATTGTTACTAAGCCATTATACTAGCAAATACTGAGTGAACTTAGTGGCATCCTAAACGTGGCTATTGGACTTCTGTATTGTCCCACTAGTGCAAAGATATTTGCAGCACGTCTGCCTGCATTGCACACTCAAACTCATTGTTACTAAGCCATTATACTAGCAAACACTGAGTGAACTTAGTGGCATGCTAAACGTGGCTATTGGACTTCTGTATAGTCCCACTAGTGCAAAGATATTTGCAGCACATCTGCCTGCATTGCACACTCAAACTCATTGTTACTAAGCCATTATAGTAGCAAACACTGAGTGAACTTAGTGGCATCCTAAACGTGGCTATTGGACTTCTGTATTGTCCCACTAGTGTAAAGATATTTGCAGCATGTCTGCCTGCATTGCACACTCAAACTCATTGTTACTAAGCCATTATACTAGCAAACACTGAGTGAACTTAGTGGCATCCTAAACGTGGCTATTGGACTTCTGTATAGTCCCAGTAGTGCAAAGATATTTGCAGCAGGTCTGCCTGCATTGCACACTCAAACTCATTGTTACTAAGCCATTATACTAGCAAACACTGAGTGAACTTAGTGGCATCCTAAACGTGGCTATTGGACTTCTGTATTGTCCCACTAGTGCAAAGATATTTGCAGCACGTCTGCCTGCACTGCACACTCAAACTCATTGTAACTAAGCCATTATACTAGCAAACACTGAGTGAACTTAGTGGCATCCTAAACGTGGCTATTGGACTTCTGTATTGTCCCACTAGTGCATAGATATTTGCAGCATGTCTGCCTGCACTGCACACTCAAAGTCATTGTAACTAAGCCATTATACTAGCAAACACTGAGTGAACTTAGTGGCATCCTAAACATGGCTATTGGACTTCTGTATTGTCCCACTAGTGCAAAGATATTTGCAGCACGTCTGCCTGCATTGCACACTCCAACTCATTGTTACTAAGCCATTATACTAGCAAACACTGAGTGAACTTAGTGGCATCCTAAACGTGGCTATTGGACTTCTGTATTGTCCCACTAGTGCAAAGATATTTGCAGCACGTCTGCCTGCATTGCACACTCAAACTCATTGTTACTAAGCCCTTATACCAGCAATTTATGCTGCCAGTTTAAGGGCCGTAGTTGCATTGTCAGGGAAAGTTATTGTTGTTTATTCTGCTATTAATAAAGCTAGACCACCGCTGCAATCTACACCACCTCTCAATTTTTACTACCTTATTTTAAGTGCACAATCTTGTCGCAATCAACATGAGTGGCAAAATGACAGATGCTGGTGGAAAGGGGAAGAGGCGTGTTGTAAAAGGAAAAAAAGGGTTTGTCCGTGGGGAAGGTGGCAAAGCTCCATTAACATCTGCTGAAGATAGACCATCTACCAGCAAAAGTAAGATGTCTACTACTTACCGTGGACAATCCGATGTGCTCCCTTTTGTATGGACACGAACAACAGGAACAAAGGTAGATGATGGCCAAAAAAGGAAAATGCTTGAATGGATCTCAAGTGGTCCAGCAAGTGCCCTCTCAGCCACCTCAACTACCACATCCAAAAAACACCAGTCCTCTGAGTTGTCATCCCAATCACACTTGCTTTCTCCCAGCTCTGAAGTCTCCATCAGCCCTGCAAAGTATGGTGGAACTGAGATGGCTGAGTCTGCAGAGCTGTTCAGTCCCACTATAGCCCGGGAATCAGAGGTCTGCTCCCAAGCTACAGTGAGTACAGACCAGGAAATGGTCTGCAGTGATGCCCAGAACCTTTGTGACTCTGATTCAGGCCATGAGGACCAAGTTTCTGAGCATAATGTTGACCCTTTGTCACAAACTGTAACACCTGTGGTTATAGACAATGAGGAACATACTGATGACGATGAGACGCAGATACCAGATTGGGATGACAACTTAAATATTCGGTCAGGGCAAGAATAGGCTCGTTCTGAGGGTGAGGGGAGTGCAAACACAACAATTGATGATGAAGTTCTAGATACCACCTACTGTCAACCCACAGTCAGGCACTCGAGGAGGTCAACAGAGGCAGTGGAGGAGGATGCAACCGACGACGAAGTTACCTTGCGCCTTCCTGGACAGAGTCGGAGCACTGGTAGCACGTCTACAACTGCATCATCAGCCACCACTCTGCCTCTGAGCACTAGTCGGGGGGGCTCAGCAGGTCGCATGCCCTCTAAGCCTTGCCTAGCCTGGTCCTTTTTTGACATAGAAAAAGATCGCCCAAATTATGTGATCTGTAAAATTTGTCGTGATTCTGTTAGTAGAGGTCAAAACCTCAGCAGTTTGGCAACTTCTTCCATGAATCGTCACATGAATAAATATCATATGTTCCAGTGGGAAGCTCACCGTGCTGCAATGCGGCCTAGCGGAGCGAACCATCCACGGCCTGCCCCTTTCAGTGCATTCGCGCGCTCTTCATCTTCTAGGACTGTGGGGACAGTTGTCACACCTGTTTTTTCACGCACAACTTCCACCACTGTAACCGCAACAGGCAGTTTGCTTGGTAGGTCGTCAGTTGGTTTGGAAGGGGAAACAAGTGAGTGTGTACAGCTCTCAGACATCGATAGCACCAACGTTGGATTAAGGCAACATCATGTCTCCGCCTGCACTTTCCTCACAAACCTGCATTTTTCCAGGGACACCCTACTCAACACCGTCTACACACAGCAGCCAGATCTCTGTCCCTCAGATGTGGATAAATAAAAGGCCATTTCCTGCGACCCATGACAAAGCTAAGAAGTTGACTTTATCCCTCTGTAAGCTCTTGGCTACCGAAATGCTGCCTTTCCGCCTGGTGGACACACAGAATTTTAGAGACATTATGTCTGTCGCTGTGCCCCAGTACCAGATGCCCAGTCGCCACTACTTCTCTAAGAAAGGTGTGCCCGCGCTACACCAGCATGTCGCACACAACATCACCGCTTCATTGAGAAACTCTGTGTGTGAACGGGTGCATTTCACCACCGATACTTGGACCAGTAAGCATGGACAGGGACGTTATATGTCGCTGACTGGGCACTGGGTACCTATGGTGATAGATGGTGAAGGGTCTGCTGCACAAGTCTTGCTGTCCCCACGACTTGTGTGTCAATCCTCTGTCTGTCCAAGTTCCGCCACTGCTTCTGCCTCCTCCACCTCATCTGTGTCCTCCACCTCCGCCCCAAGCCTGCCTGGTCAGGCCACCAGCGTTCTCACTGCGCAGAAGGAATCACGCACCCCTCATTGCTATGCTGGCAGCAAAGCGCAACGGCATTAGCTTGACATGTTTTTGGAATAGGAGTCACACAGATGAGGAGTTGTGCTCAGCTCTGCGGTCCGAGTTTAATAAATGGTTGTCTCCACTCAACCTGCAGCCTGGTAAGGCCGTGTGCGACAATACTGCAAACCTGGGTGCGGTCCTTCACCTGGGCAAGGTGACACACGTGCCTTGTATGGCTCACGTGTTGAACCTTGTTGTCCAGCAATTTTTAACACACTATCCCGGCCTAGATGGCCTTCTGACCAGGGCACGAAAACTGTCTGCTCACTTCTGCCGTTCAACCGCCGCAGCTGAGCGACTTGCATCGCTCCAGAAGTCTTTCGGCCTGCCGGTTCATCGCCTGAAATGCGATGTGGCGACATGCTGGAATTCGACTCTCCACATGTTACAGCGACTGTGGCAGCACCGCCGAGCCCTGGTGCAATACGCCATGACGTATAGCCTGGGCCAACGAGATGCAGAGGTGGGGAAGATCACCCTGATGGAGTGGTCTCAGATCAAGGACCTATGCACCCTTCTGCACAGTTTCGACATGGCGACGAATATGTTTAGCGCTGACAATGCCATTATCAGCATGACAATTCCAGTCATTTACATGCTGGAGCACACACTAAACACTATTCGGAGTCAGTGGGTGGGACAACAGGAAGGGGAGGAACTACAGGAGGATTCATATGCGCAAGACACAACAACATCACCAAGGTCCAGACGTTCATCATCACCAACGCGGCAGGCATGGGACCATGGGGGACAGGGATCAACAAGGGCGCATGGTAGCAGGCGAAATGTTGAGGAAGGTGCAGGAGAACATGAAGAAATGGAGGACGAACTGTCCATGGACATGGAAGACTCAGCGGATGAGGGAGACCTTGGTCAAATTTCAGTTGAAAGAGGTTGGGGGGAGATGTCAGCGGAAGAAAGAACGGTTAGCACCTCTATGCCACAAACACAGCGTGGATTTGGTCCGCATGGCTACGCAAGACACATGAGTGCTTTCTTGCTGCACTACCTCCAACATGACCCTCGTATTGTCAAATTTAGAAGGGATGATGACTACTGGCTTGCCACACTATTAGATCCCCGGTACAAGTCCAAATTTTGTGACATAATTCCAGCCATAGAAAGGGACGCACGTATGCAGGAGTATCAGCAGAAGCTGTTACTCGATCTTAGCTCGGCTTTTCCACCAAACAACCGTGCAGGTGCAGGGAGTGAATCTTCCAGGTGTAACTTGACAAACATGGGACGGTCTCGTCATCTTCAACAGTCTACCCGTACCAGTAGCACCCTATCTGGTGCTACTGGTAACAGCAATTTTATAGAATCTTTTCAGAATTTTTTTAGACCCTCCTTTGCAAGGCCAACAGAGAAAACAAGTCTGACACTTAGTCAACGGCTGGAGAGGATGATACAGGAGTATCTGCAAATGAACATAGATGCCATGACTTTGCAAATGGAGCCTTGCTCATTTTGGGCTTCAAATCTTGAAAAATGGCCAGAGCTCTCAACTTACGCCTTGGAGATTTTGTCATGTCCAGCTGCCAGCGATGTCTCTGAACGTGTCTTCAGTGCTGCTGGGTGTGTGCTGACAGACATGCACACGCGTCTGTCCAGTGACAATGTGGACAGACTAACGTTCATCAAAATGAACAAGTCATGGATCCACAAGGAATTTACTACCCCTGTGTCATCCTGGGGAGAGTAAATGCTTGTGGATTTAAAATGTGCTTGATGCAAATCAAAACATCCTGTTTACAACTAGGGCACAAGTGCTGCCACTGATGGGGTTTCTGTGTGGCCCAATTTTTGGAAAAAAGGGAGACTCCGCTTGGAGTAACCCTTGCTTACATTGTTTTTAAAAATGATCCAAGATGCACAGCGCTGGGATCAGGAAAGACTTAGCTACCTACCCCGGGGTCATCCTGGGGACGGTTAACAATGGCGTATTTTTGAATGTGCTTGATGCAAATCTAGCTGTGAAGTGTACAACTAGGTCGCAAGTGCTGCCACTGAATGGGTGGGTGTGTGTGGGGCACAATTTTTGGAAAAAAAAGGAGACTCCAATTGGAGTAACCCTTTCTTGCTGTGTTTTTTAAAAGGAGCCAAGATGAACAAGTCATGGTTAAGCAAAGACTTTGCTACCTTCCCCGGTGTCATCCTGGGGACGGTTAACAATGGCGTATTTTTGAATGTGCTTGATGCAAATCTAGCTGTGAAGTGTTCAACTAGGGCACAAGTGCTGCCACTGAATGGGTGGGTGTGTGTGGGGCACAATTTTTGGAAAAAAAGGGAGACTCCGCTTGGAGTAACCTTGCTTACATTGTTTTTAAAAATGATCCAAGATGAACAGAACTGGGATCAGGAAAGACTTTGCTACCTACCCCGGGGTCATCCTGGGGACGGTTAACAATGGCGTATTTTTGAATGTGCTTGATGCAAATCTAGCTGTGAAGTGTACAACTAGGGCACAAGTGCTGCCACTGAATGGGTGGGTGTGTGTGGGGCACAATTTTTGGAAAAAAAGGGAGACTCCAATTGGAGTAGCCCTTGCTTACATTGTTTTTAAAAATGATCCAAGATGAACAGAGCTGGGATCAGGAAAGACTTTGCTACCTACCCCGGGGTCATCCTGGGGACGGTTAACAATGGCGTATTTTTGAATGTGCTTGATGCAAATTTAGCTGTGAAGTGTACAACTAGGGCACAAGTGCTGCCACTGAATGGGTGGGTGTGTGTGAGGCACAATTTTTGGAAAAAAAGGGAGACTCCAATTGGAGTAACCCTTGCTTGCTGTGTTTTTTAAAAGGAGCCAAGATGAACAAGTCATGGTTCAGCAAAGACTTTGCTACCTACCCCAGTGTCATCCTGGGGATGGTTAATTATGGCGTATTTTTGAATGTGCTTGATGCAAATCTAGCTGTGAAGTGTACAACTAGGGCACAAGTGCTGCCACTGAATGGGTGGGTGTGTGTGGGGCACAATTTTTGGAAAAAAAGGGACACTCCGCTTGGAGTCACCTTGCGGTGTTTTACATGATTTTAGAAGGGCGTGCCATGCCTATATCTGTGTCTCGTCCTCTTTTTCATCGTTACGCTCTTTTGTTTTCGCATGAGAATTTGTTCTTGTCATTTTCCTATGTGTTTGTGTTCTGTTGTGAGTTGTTTGTCACCTTTTGGACACCTTTGAGGGTGTTTTCTAGGTGTTTTCATGTGTTTGGGAATGCTTGCCATTGTTTCCTATGCAGTTCGAGTTCGGTTCGTCGAACGTTCGACGAACCGAACTCGAACGGGACCTCCGTTCGGCGAACCGAACTCGAGCCGAACCACGACCGGTTCGCTCATCTCTAACTATAACATGAAGAAGAAGAAGATAAATCAGCACATCCAGCATAAAATATATTCTTGCTTTATTTCCACATAGAATTAAAAAAAGTCCATCCAAAAAATGAGGGTCAGGGTCTTCATTTTTTTGATGGACTTTTTTTTATTCTATGTGGAAATAAAGCAAAAATACATTTTATGCTGGTTGTGCCGATTTTTCTTCCTCTTCTCAAAATATTTGTTGTTATTTTTCTTTATATTACATTTATGTTGTGATCTTCTTTTTTTCATTTTACGGATTGTGCATCCAATATAACGCATACTACATTTTGTGCCTTCAATGCAATAAATTAAGTGATCTGTTTCACAGTTAATAAATGATTTTATGTCAAATTTGTAACCATTTGGTCATGCGGTATTTGTGCATTATGTGACAGAAGGAAAAGTAGTATATTACCAAGTGGTTACAAATTCGACATAAAATCATTTAACTGTAAAACAGATCACTTAATTTATTGCATTGAAGGCACAAAATGTAGTATGCGTTATATTGGATGCACAATCCGTAAAATGGAAAAAAGATCACAACATATATGTATTATAAAGAAAAATAACAACAAATATTCTGCTGTAACCAAACATTAACCCCTTAATGACCGCGAGCCGTAAAATTACGTCCTAGCGGTCATAACGTTACTGCCCTCTGTCTCCTGGCAGCAGCATGCTGCGATCGGCGCACATCTCAGCTGATTTTCACAGCTGAGATGTGTGCCTGCTAGGCACAAGCAGAATCGTTATCTGCTCGTGCCGTTTAACCCCTGTAATGGCGCTGTCAATATGTGACAGCGCCATTATAAACGCGATCGCAGTAAAGTTTTACTTACCGCCCGATACCGGAAGTCACGTGACATGATCACGTGACTTCCGATGGTTGTCATGGTAGCACAGGGTCATGTGATGACTCCTGTGCTAGACATGAACTACTTTCACTTTCGCTTTCCACGGAGGCCAGGGAAGCAGAATGTGCACGTATCTGCTGTTTACAGCTGTGTAGCTGTGATCAGCAGATAGTGCAGAGCGATCGTATTGCTGATCAGAATAACCCCCTAGCGGGACTAGTAAAATAAAAAAAAAAGTAAAAAAAAAAGTTTTTAAAAAATTAAAAAAAAACAAAAAAACATAAGTTCAAATCACCCCCCTTTTGCCCCATTGAAAATTAAAGGGTTAAAAAAATAAAAAATATACACACATTTGGTTTGCCGCGTTTAGAAATGCCCGATCTATCAAAATATAAAATCAATTAATCTAATCAGTAGACGGCGTAGTAGGTAAAAAATGACGTTTTTTTTGTCGCCACAACTTTTGCGCAAAATGCAATAACAGGCGATCAAAACGTAGCATCTGCGCAAATATGGTACCGTTAAAAACGTCAGCTCGAGTGGCAAAAAATAAGCCATCACTGAGCCATAGATCCCGAAAAATGGGAATGCTATGGGTCACGGAATATGGTGTAAAACGTGCGCCACTTTTTTCAGACAAACTTCCGATTTTTTTTTAACCCTTATATAAAAGTAAACCTATAAATGTTTGGTGTCTACGAACTCAAACTGACCTGAGGCATCACACCCACACATCAGTTTTACCATACAGTGAACACATTGAATAAAATATCTCAAAAACAATATCGCACTTCTTTTGCAATTTTTCTGCATTTGGAATTTTTTTGCCATTTTCTAGTCCACTATATGGTAAACCTATGGTTTAGTTGAAAAGTACAGCTCGTTCCACAAAAAATGAGCCCTCACATGACCATATTGACTGAAAAATAAAAAAGCTACGTCTCTTAGAAAAAGAATGGCGAAAAAAAAAACGGAAAGCGAAAAATCGGCCGGTCGTGAAGGGGTTAAATAGATATGCATAAAAGGACATTTTGATACCCTGAAATGTTTTGGTATTGAAAAAGTAACTTGTACGTATAGAGGTCGGGGATTGGAACAAAAAAGTGCTTTAAGAGAAATGTATTGGATATTACTAGGGATGATCGAATACCTCAAATATTCGGCTTCGCGAATATTTGCTGAATAAATCGCCACTATTTGACTATTCGTGAATATTCGATGCGCAATGTAAGTCTATAGGAAACCCCGAATAGCAACTGTTCGAAACTATTCGGGCCTCCCATAGACTTACATTGCGCATCGAATATTCGCATAGCGGTAACCTATTCGGAACATATTCACAAAGCCGCATATTTGAGGTATTCAATCATCCCTAGATATTACATTTTAAATACTAAACAGCCTAATAGCATTAATTTCCGCAATGACACAACGCTATTATGCTAAAATATAAGTTTGATATGTGGGTGTGATATTAAAATGCACAGAGTATATATAATGTACATACAGATTAGTTTTTTTGCAGCAACATTATGATTGGCAGTTTCAAAGTTTTAATTAGTGCTGGTAGTACCACCGGTGTGTCTATATGACTAATGGTGGCATTAGAATGCCGGAAGCGCATCAGAGGTGATGTGCTCATGACTGCTGAGCATGTTTTAATGGATTCTCAAAAAAATAAATTTTGGATTGTATAAAGTGGAATATCCCTATCTTCATTCTCTACATATTCCTGTGATATTGTCACTGGTGGGCTGCAGTTGAAGTGGGATCCACGATTACGAAGGAACTCAATTTATCGATATAAAGGAAAATGTGGTGAGTTCATGGATTTTCTGGGGTTTTTTTTTTCTTTAAAGGAGTTGCCCTTTTGAACCACCAGTTACTTTGAATTTCAATTGAAGTATATATGTTGAATGATATAACAGAAGTTCTTCATCTTTCATGATTTGATCATAAGAAATGTTCATGCTATAATAGCAAACTCATGATGGTCTATTGGATTTAATTTTTCTATTAATCTTGTATTGATCAAGACATGTCTAATAAGAATGAAAATAATGAATGTTCTGGTAAACCAGCACTGTTTTTTTGCTTTGATGAAAGCACCTTACCATATACAGAAATTCATGATGTCACGCAGAATTGGGGAAAAAACCTAACCAAGAAAGAAAAACTTGGTGGGATGATAATAAACTTGGTAATTATGTTGAGCGATTAATGATTCCATGAGGACTCAGGATCAAAAAGATGGCACCGTATATCTTTTCAGAAGAATGCCTCGAGAATTAGAATGGAATTCTTTCAGAATGTTTGATCAAATTAATGGAGCTGATCATATCCGAGGAGGAAAATAAGCTGCCTATAATTAAAAATCAAATCCAGGAGATAGAAACCCAAGCAGCTGTTTTTATATCACATGCTCAGCATGATCTATTATAATAAAAAAAAATGAAAGAAAATGTTGGTAAATTTGAGAATTGCATTATGATAATTAAAAAAAAAGAAATTCCAACCTGGTAACATGGACTATAAAAATAATAAAGTGTAATGTTGGAAATCTTTCTTCGACAACAAAGTTAATATACCGAGATCCATTTTAAGAAAACAGTATTTGGATCCCAAAAGGAGGCTAAATTTTACCTCATCGTAATAGGAAACTTCCAATTCAGGAAAAGAAAATATATTCATGTGTAAAAGATATACAGAGGCGAGCGATAAAAGTGCTCTGGAGTCATCAAAAAACGCACAGGGAAAATCCTTGGGAAAAAAGAGACAGGAGTAATAAGGGAACATTATACAAGGAAGAAAAAGCACAATCGGAGCACATGAATAACATCGATAATGTCAATATCCTAACAACTAAAGTATTTTTAAAAGAAAAAATGGAAATTTTATCCAAAAGAATAAATTATGTTCCAGATCATAATTTTGATTTGTCATACATTGATTGATCTTAATAAGATTATGAGGTTAGTAACAGTAAAAAAAACAAACATTTTTTGTCAACTAATAATGAAACATCTAATAATTTGTATGATGTATCCCTTAACAATGAGTATGATGGGTTACATTTTTGATAACAGAATGCATTAAGTACTTTGCATGAATTGGAGGATACAAATGGGAAGGGTATTGTAAATGAAGATTGTATCAACATGAGGTTAAAAAATCCCAGCTATTATCACAAAAAAGATTGAAATGCTGCATTTGACAGTTTCTAGAGTAGTGGAAAGAGAATTAATTGCAATTGAGAAAATACTAATTCCAAAAGAACAAAACTCTGTTTCAGAAAAACATATGGAGATTATCTCATTGTTAAAAAGTAATGACGATATTATAATAAAAAAAATCTGATAAATCAGGATGTGTAGTGTTTTTGGATAATGCCATGTATTTAAGAGAAGCATATGAGTTGTTAGATAATAACCAGACATATAAGCAATTAGTTGGTAATCTACATTAGACTTTTGGCATGGTATTGGAGACACTTATTTCAGAGGGCGTTAATCTAACTTTATTTAGTGAAAAATTTAAAAATAAAAAAATATTTTTACTACTAAAAATTCAACAAAACCCGTATTCCATAGTTTACCTAAAATGCAAAAAGGATTTTTTTCCTCCCCCTTTAAGACTGATGATAGGTTCCCTGAATGAAGGGCTCAGTTCATCGATTGATGAGAATCTGTGTCCCCTGGTGTACATCACTCGCGGATTTATTAAAGACACAAATGCAGTCTTAAAATTTATGGACAATCTGTTATGGGAGAAGGAGGACGGTTTTGTGTCATGCCATATTAAAACTTTGTATTCGTGTATCCCACACCATTTAGACATTAAAGCAATGAAATTTAATTTGTATTGTTTTAGGTCTTACAGTGATAATTTGAAACAAGACATCATAATGGCGATTGAATATCTCTTGAAGCAAAATTTTATTTAGTTTAATGGTGAATATTTTTTGGAGTTGCAAGAAGCCCCAATGGGTTCACGTTTTACACATCCCTCGATATCTTGTTTGTAACTTGGTGGGAGTGTTGTTTTATTAATGGGAAAGCAGTCACTTTGTGAGTAATATGACCGCTATGTCGATAATATCCTAATTATTTGGGATGGCGACATGTTGTCCATACCACATATCATTATTTATTAGAATAACAATGAATTTAATATGAGATTCACAGCAACCTGCTCTAAGGAAAAAATACATTTTTGGATGTTAATTTATCAGCTAATAACATAGATAACAAAACAGTTACATCTCTGTTTCAAAAATCACATAGTGAGCATGTGATCCGACTTGTGGACAGTTGCCATTCCCACAAGACAATTAAGGCAATACCATATGGGGATTTTTTGAAAGTGAAAAAACTTTGCTCCAATGATAAGGATTTCTGTGAAGAAGCTGTCACTATTAAAAAAAAGGACTGTTTGATAGAGATTATAAGAACACATCTATTAATAACGCCCTCAGGTAGGTAACCAATCAAAATAAGAATACAATCTTAAATAAATGCAATGACAGGAACAAATCGAATGGAAGCAACATTTGTATACCAACTTTTAATGCTCCATATAGTCCCCAATATACAGAAATAAAAAAGATTATTAACAGGTGTTTTCCCATCTTGTTTCAAGATACAGATTTGATAACTATGCTGAATAGTGAATATAGGATTGTTCCCAGGCAAGGTAATTCTTTAGGCAATATCTTATCACACAGCATGCTTCAGGATATGTATATACTTTAAACTACATTTAGTGCATGGAGAGCTGTGCATTAGAGGAATTTAGGAGTGGATTATTGCCTTACATTCCTTGCTGCTCTTTTGTTAACCCAAAAGTTCTTTTCAGGGCTTATTGAAATAAATTCTGTTCTCTAATAATACCCCTATTAGCTCCAATTAGAATAGGGCTAGCTGATGGAGAAGGGATAGTGTATTAGAGATAAATGCAGCCGACCCGCTCCTGTCAGGAGATTGTGCGCCGTGCTGTGTGATACCGATGCGAGACTCGTACAGTGACAGTCAAAGTTCAATCAAGTCCATGAGCCATGGACTCGGGTGAACCCTGACGTCACCGCGAACACGGCCAAAAACAGCCGAAGACTGCCAAGGGACAGCAGTGCAGTGAATAAAACTGGAATTTAATGATCAGACCCGGAAGCGGGGAGGTGTAGTTTGGGTGGATGAATATGGTGTAAAAATGTCATCACCAAATTTACATCTCTTTGCCCAAAAAGGCAAAAAAAAATATTTTTTTCTGCCAGGAGGTGCAAATTTGGTGCTGAAATATGGTGCAGACATTTCAACATATCAATTTTTTTTATTTCTAGAGGGTAATGTCAAATCTTGTGTAATAGAAAAAATACACCTTAAAAATCAATCGATTTTCTCAAATTGCTATTAAAAACATATTTATATGTCCCATTGGGAAAGAAAATACTTGTTTAATGCTACTAATCCATTTGGAGATAGCATCCTTTGGATGGGTTGTTATATTGATGACCTGATCCTAGTATGTGATCAGGTCATCAGTATAAACAATTTTCAATTGTTTATTCAGGATAACGACATGAATCTGTCCTTTTTATCTGAAAAACATATAACACCCTTTTTAGATATATTGGTAAAACATGATGAAACTACTAATAGGGTGATATCCACATTGCATAGAAAACCAATATCGGGTAATACTATACTTCACGCGTCCAGTTGTTACTCCAGACATATTATTGAAAATTTACCAGTAGGAGAATTTGTCAGAGCAAGGCGGGCATGTAGTCAATCAGGTGATTATCAACAACCATCAAACCAAATTAAAAATAGGTTAAAAAACAGGGGATATGCAAGACAGAATTTATGTAGAGCAGAGAATATTGCAGCTTCCAAAACCAGGGATGAATATCTTAAAAATAATAACAAAACAATTTTATCACATAAGGATAAAATAACTTTTTCCACTCCCTTTTCGCAAGAATATCAGAGCATAGTTGAGATAATAAAAAAAATACCGATTTTGTATCAAGATCCAAAAATAGCTACCACATTACATGCAGGAATTAATTTTGCACCAAAAAGAGCTAAAACGTTAGGAAATATGATTTCCCTGAGTATGTACCGTATTTTTCGCTTTTTTCACAAATTTTGGGGGAAAGTAGGAAGTGCGTCTTATAAACCGAATATACGGGGGAGTGTACATATATATATATATATATATATATATATATATATATATACTGCAGGGTCCACTCTGGAGCGGTGCTGGGGGCAGGTGAAAGCTGCGGGCGGCAGCGTTAGATCTCCTGCGCCCGTTCATATAATATGCACGGCCGCTCTCCATCAGCTTGGTGCTTAAACCGCATCACGCTGATGGGCTGGGGAATATTATATGTGCCTGTGCTCCCTTTGATCGCACATGATCCCCCCTGTGTTAGATATGGCCCCAATACTGCTGCCCATAGTAAAATAAAAAAAGCTTTACTTACCTCCAGCACTGATCTCCCGGTCTCCTGCTGCTGCTGTCTGTGATAAGGCACGCAGAGATGATATCACTCTGCCGTGCCGATCACATGACCGGCAGCAAGAACCAGGAAGTGGAGGAGGCCGGAGCTCAACCACACAGAGGGAGACACAGGGATTACAGTGCTGAGAAGGTAAGGAAAGAGTGTTTTATTTTACAGGGATGTGCCATCTATAGTGGCCATGGGCAGCAGTATGGGGGGCCATATCAAACACAGGGGAGGTGTGACAACTATAGGGGCCATGGGCAGCACAGGGGGACGTGTCCCAGCACAAGGGAGCTATATTCAATATAAGGGGGCCATATCCAGATTAAGGGGGGCTAATTTTATGATGGGGGCTATGAGGGACATATACCCTATATGATTTGTTAGACGGACACTGGCATTATAAGATGGACCCCATTTAACATTAAAAAAAAAAATTCTCTTTTCCTTCACCAAATTTCGGGGTGCGTCTTATAATCAGTTGCGTCTTATAAAGCGAAAAATACGGTATGTGATAAATAATACAAAATCAACAAATACATGGTTGGAGTGCAGAGGATGCTATAAATGCAGGTTTGCTAGATGCGGTTTATGCCGTTATGTAAAAAAATCTACACGTGTTATGTACTGTGCCATGGGAAAATCATATCAGATCAAAAGTCTAGTTAACTGTAGCACAACACATACGGTTTATGTTGCAACTTGTATTGCCTGTAAACGCCAGTATGTAGGGTCTACTATACGAAAATTAAAAACTCGAGTGGCTGAACACATAGCTGATATGTCAATTTCCAGTGACAATAATAAAAGATCTATGTCTGGTCTGTCCCTACACTTTGTCACCAAACATGCTGGGCAAACCATGAATTTAGAAATGGAAATAATTTAAAGTGTTAATAGGCCAGCAAGATATGGAAATTGGGAAGGCAGTTGAGAGCACGAGAAGCCTTCTGGATATCTTGTTTGCAAAGTAGTAGTCCAGAAGGATAAAATCTCAGAAATGATCTACTTTATTTTTACTAAAAGGAAGGAAACGGAAGGGGGGAAAAAAAGAAAAAAGCAAAAAGATTGGGTGTATTGGGTATCTGCTGTTCATTAAATAGGATATAAGCAAGAACATTTGCTGAGAGGTATGCTAAGTGAAATAAAGCGTCCATTATTAACAAGTGACAGCTGTAAGAGGAATCAATTAATTCAGGGAGGAGTTTTCTGTTTCTGATGTGTGTTTGTATGTATATAATGTTTGATCATTTGTATTAGTCTATGCTATGAGTAAGAGCTCTTATGAGCTCGAAACGCATAAGACATGTTTTTTATGACAAGATTTTAAAATTTACACAATAAAGGTGAATTTTTATAAAGAAGAAGTCTAACGTGGATTGAATAATCTTGGAAAGTGCTGAACAAATCTTCTGTTTTTGTTATACAAGTTCTACCCGAGAGCCAGCTCGTCTGTCTGCCGGAGCACTGACCACTGTTCATGGACTTTGGAATAGGTGAGCTGAATCCTTTTTCATCTAATTGTATTTAATATTAAAAACATATCCCAACTATGTGTAAAAACTGAACTGTAGGTGTACAGAATAGGGAAATTTAGTGACCATTTCTGCGTCACTCCCTCCTGTACCCTCCCTGGCAACGAAGATCGGCACCCTACTGTTGATATTACACTCCCACTCAATGTAGAATCTCCCTAAAATACACCCTGTATCACTTTGCTGGACAAAGTGTAGTGCCTATAAAGTGCTATAATGTTATCAAAGTTCAAGGTGCAGACAATGAATAAACAAAACTGCAGGGAGCAGATATCAGTATTTTAGGGGTATATTCAGATTATTTATATCTCTCCTCAGATGCGGACCATGTCATCAGATTTCGGATTGAAAGCCTCTCTCCAGCCTCAACGCGTTTCCCCTTTTCAAAGGTTCCTCAGGAGACCGATAAAGGAGCTAGTGTTTATGGAAGCTCTTCAAATTACAACTGAGCAGTTTCAAATCCAAAATAATGAAATAGGATTTTTAACAAAATCTTAGAAAAAAGTCCTTGCTCAATGATGCATACAAATAAGGGTAATTTCTAGCCTATAGTTTCCAGCATGATAGCAAAGCATCATCAGGTCTACATAAGACCCAGTAATGTGATGCTTGGTTCACTCTACCCTGGAAACATTGCTGTTGCATTAGGGAGAGGCTAGGATTAGAGGCATATAAACAGGGATTAGAGCCTTATAGTCCTTGCTGCTGCAACCAAAAATCCTGTTTTAG
Organism: Anomaloglossus baeobatrachus; assembly: GCF_048569485.1. Lineage (NCBI taxonomy): Eukaryota > Metazoa > Chordata > Amphibia > Anura > Aromobatidae > Anomaloglossus > Anomaloglossus baeobatrachus. The sequence goes on along the minus strand of NC_134355.1, from coordinate 534,394,924 downwards.
GCTACATGTATTCTATTCCCTATTAATATCACTTTTAGCTGTATTCAGTGTAGGTATAACTACGGTATTTAAGGAGGGATAGGTTTGGACTAAAAGCATTTAGGCAAGGATTATACCCTTACAATCCTTGCTGTTGCAACTTCAAACCAAACGTCCTTTGTCAGGGCTACACATACTCTATTCCCTATTAATACCGCTGATAGCTGCATTCAATGTAGCTGTTGGAGGAGGGATAGTTAAGGAATACAGAAGGCATATAGGTAGGGTATATTGCAAAATAGTCCTTCTAAAGTTATACTGCAATTGCAACCTAAAACTAGAAGTCCTTTTTAGAGCTAATTACTATCTTTTCTTGGCGTCAAACCGCTTTTACCTGTTTACAATGTATATCTAGCTGCTGGATGAGAGATAGGTTTGGATTAGAGGCATATTAGCAGGGATTAGATTTTTACAGTTCTTGCTGCTGAAACCTAAAACAAAAAGTTCCTTGTCCGGACTATATGTATTATATTTCCTACTAATACTGATGTTTGCTGCATTCAGGGTCGGAATAGCTTCTGGAGGAATAGGTTTGGAATATAAGCATATAGGCAGGGATTATAGACATACAGTGTCTGCTGCTGAACCATAAAGCCAAAGGTCCCTTATCAGAGCTACATCTTTTTTTATTCCCTATTAATACCGTAAAGTTTGCAGGCATATATCATCTACAAAATTTAATATGTGCAAGAATTGAGGTAGGGGATGGGGAAGTGGACATGCTGCTGATGAGGCATGCATGCTATACTTGCTGATGTTGAGGTAGTGAGCGGGAATGGACTCACTGGACCACAGGGGGATTCCTGCTTACCCTGATTTTAGAGTTGCTTAACAAGGTGCCTACCGGGTTTACACACAGAGCTCCAGATAGTGAGGATGGTATTGGCTGCCAGTAAACACCAGGTGCCACCCCCAGGGCAATGTTCTGGACTGTGGCAGCTGACCCGCATGGCATGGTTGGACTCAGGTATGAACAGGTACAGTCTATAGTGCAGGGAGGCATAGACAGGACAGCTGCTTCAGACAAGATGGCAGATGAAGGCAGATATGGATTGCACTGTAGATACTGACAGGTATGGCAAGGTAGGCACAGGAAAAGGTAGTGGGCACAAATACGGGTATCAGGAACAGGATAAATAGGACCTAACAATAAGCTAGCAAGCAAAACACTAAACTAAACACTAAACACTAAGCTAACTGAACACATTGCTCAGGGACCTTCCCTAGTGGGAGGATGCCTTTAGTACCTAGTGCTTATCAGCTATAGGCAGTGGGCACTTCTGAGAAATGGTGCACTGGCCGCTTAAGAGCAGGGAAGATGCGCACCCTAAGCACACTCCTGGGGGACCTGTGCTGGTGCTGGGAGCAGAAGCAGAAAGAAACCACATCGAGGATAGCGATGAGGTGGGAGAGGTCGCAGTCCAGCTATGGCATTGAGTATGTTTGCATCCCTACAGCAAGGGTGAAGCTGGACCATGCAAGCATGCCGGAACTTCAATGTAGAGGCCGAAGCCGTGGGCCCTTTAAACTATGCTTTATGTGAAAGCAAAATAAATACGATCATCCACAAGACCCATCTTCCTTGAGTCTCTCCTTATTTTTGGCAGCTCCTGCACATAGTGTATCGGCTTTATTAGTTTAAGTCCCACTCCTTAATAATAGGAAAAAAATATATTCTGAAGCCCTGCACTGTTACGAGGGGGACCCGGGGAAGCGTGCCAAGATGGGGAATGGACAGCTTCTGCCGGTCAAGGTCCACTGTGCGGTGTAAGGGACCGCTGCTATGGTGGGTGAAGAGTGAGCGGGTTGCTGCTAGCGATCGTCTGGAATGTCACAGACGATCTATGTACACCGGTCTGCCCTAACCCATGTGGGTTGTATGGCAGGGATCACACGGCTCGGTGTACCTGTTGCACGGGGAAGCACAGAGGTGCCCACGCACGTGTGCCAGTGGAAGTCACAAGAATATGGCACGAGGGTAGCACAGAGGTGCCCACGCACGTGTGCTTTCAATAACCAGGTGAGTCCAGTGGAGACTCAAGGAGCTCACCTGGGACAGGAACACGGCCTGTAGAAGGAGCTACTGCCGGAGCAGCAAGGCAGGGACACGGCCTGCTAACCAGGTGCTGCCTAAGCAGCAAGGGCCAAGCCCACAGAGGAAGATAATGCCTGAGCAGTGGCGTGGCAGCACGCTGCCAGACATCCAAACATAGAAGGACGGTCGCGCGCCGCCATGATGGCAGGAGGAGCTTTTAAGGAGGTGTAGCTCCAGCCAAGGGCGGGCGCGAGGCGGAGATGACGGACTTGACCCAATCAGGATCCACGACATCCCAGCCTGGCCAGTCAGGATTCACCACGTCACCAGCCTTGTCATCAAGCCGTGTGACGTCAGTGGGCGAATCAGGATCCACCAAGCATAGCACATGCTCACCCTCCTGCCTCTGGGAAATAGAGGCGGGATCCTCAGTCTCACAATGTGTAGAGATAACGGGAGTCTCACTGCTTCCCTGAGCAGCAAACCTCTGCACATTGCGCAACCTCACAGACCTTCGAGGCTGCTGAGCAGGAGGAGCTGCGGCAGGAAAGGAATGGGAGACCGCCTCATTTCTTGCAACAGGAGTACCACTAGGTGTCACCCTTGTGCTGCCTCTCTGAGGAGGTTTCTCCTGCACTCTGCGCAGTCTGGCAGACCTTCGGTGTTGCTGAGCAGGAGCACTCGTGGCAGGCAAGGAGACTGTCTCATTCCTTGCCACAGGAGAGCCACGAGGTGTAACACTGCACTATGTATTTTCAAGAGTGTACTGAAGTCCCTCCTTCTAATTTTTGTCCACTTTTGCACCCCATTCCTTAGTAATGGAAAACATATATATTTTTGTCTATATGTCTCCCAGGGTGTATTTCAATCCCTCCTTCTATTTTTTGGAAGCCACTGCACATAGTGCATAAGCTTTACTAGTCAAGGAGTCCCACTTCTTAATAATGGTAAAAAATTGTATTCTGAGGCCTTCCTCAGAGTGTATTCCAAGGTGTATTGCACTCTCTCTTTCTAATTTTGGCAACCCTTGCCCACAGTGCATAGCTTTTACTAGTCGGGAGTCCCACTCCTTAAGAATAAAGAAAAAAATGTTTTCCGAGGCCCTGTTCTACATATCTTGTGGTAGAATAATTGTATTCTGAGGCCCCAATCTTTGTGTCTTCCAAGGTGTATTGCAGTCCCTTCATCTAATTTCTGGCAGCCCTTGCATTTAGTGCATAGGCGTTATGAGTCAAGATTTCACACTGCCTAACAATTTTAACAGAAAATGTATGGTATAAGGCCCTCCATTATATCTAATACAAGGTGTATCAGCGTCCCTCTTTCTTCTCAATTTTGGCAGTTCTTGCATTGTTCAAAAAGGCTATGTGAGGTTCTGAGTCCCACCTTCATAAATTAGACAGGATATGTCTGACCATGCCACACACCACAAGCCCAGATAAGGTAGTAACATATTAACATTACATATATCTGTGACTACTGTCGGATATAGTTTAATTTCCTCTTCTACTATATCATGTACTGTAGTCGCAGGAGACAGGCAAATACAGTGATAAAAGGCCCAACAAGTTAGGCTACCTTCACACTATAACAGGAAAAATAATTTTTATATCAGCTCACCACATAGTAGTTCTTTTATGAAAGCCAAACGGATGTCCATAGGAACAATGCATGGATTCTGTGGCCGGTATCCACGAAGGCAAGCAGAAAAATGGAGGTATGAATCCAGCACTGGTAAAAGTAAAATTTCTTGCTTCATTTCTTCAAATTAAAAACATAGCAGTGGAAAAGAGTTACAGCATCTCCAAAAAAATATCTAGTTACGCTTTTATTTCTTGGAGATGCTGTAACTCTTTTCCACTGCCATGTTTTTAATTTGAAGAAATAAAGCAAGAAATTCAACTTTTACCAGTGCTGGATTCATACCTCCATTTTTCTGCTCACACTATGTTCAATCAGCAGTGACCTGGTAGTTAGAAATGTGTCCAGGCATGTTCCCCATGCTGTTCTTATTGCATTGGAGTGCTATTTCCATCCACTTTAGTGATTTTACAGCCCCCAGCCCTCCTGGGGTTGGCCTTCTGTAAACATTTTTGAGTTTCCCTTTGACTTAAATTATACTCATTATCATCACTCAAGTCGAGCCAGTCTGATCATCCGACTTGCTTGATTCGAGTATCGAGCAATCGAGTATTTAAGTGGTCTCTCATCACTATTCATTACGTCACTATTTTAGGTGACATATGACACAGCAGCCATAGTACAAAAGTATATTTATATTGTAAATGGTTTTATAATGATATATTAAAGAAGAAATATAAGGTCTTAATTTGCAGTGAAATGATATAGAATTGCTTTCTTCATAAATCTTGTATATTTGTATAATTGATAATCTGCACATCTACCATCCAGCTCAAGGGTTTCCTTTACTTTTGCCTTTAGAGATGAATGCAAGGTGACCTAGATCCATGACCGCATTTCTCATAGTAATCAGATTTAGCCGCATCAATTCCAACTAAGATCATAATGTGGCATAGGGTTAGTAATATATCTTTCTTAGGTTGTCATTTTAATCATACATTCATTTAGTTCACTAAAACATTTTAATTGATTTACACTACTGCACTAGTACAATTATGACTGAACAATGGACAGTACATGTACATAACCAGAAAGCTACTATATCTTTCAGGCCACAAAGTAGGATATGTTTCTATAATTAAATATGGTATATGCAACGCTTTGGTAAAGTGGTTTCTGACTGTGAATAATTCTATCAAAAATAGATTTTAATGGGCCACTTCAGGAAGCACACACTATAAAGATCAATTCTTGTACTAGGTAATAAGGAGAAATTATGTTTAAAAGAACAGAGGCCTGTGATTGAACACAAAGCATAAAGAGGAATAGAAATATGTCTAGAAAAATCCTTACTAGCCAAAAATATTTCTCAATAGAGAACCTCATCTACACTATGATTTATTCTTAAAAATTAAGGTTCTCGCTGATTTGTGCCAATTACCTTAAAGCTTTCATCACAGAAGGTCTGCACTCTAAAGTTTGTTATAAGGAGAAAAGCACAGAAAAAATCCAGCGAACAGGTGGAATTTGATTGAATTAAAAGTCTTTCTTTATTCATTAATTCATCAATTTAAAAAAAAATGTTATTTTGAAAAGCATACAAAGTAAGAACTTTAGCAGAACTGATATTGTGTCTAAATGAGACGCGTTTCGGCTATTGCCATCTTCTTAGTCGTGCTCGCTCGATTTTTCCTGTGCTTCTCTCCTTCTTCTGTGGGTGGAAGGCTCCTGTTCCTATCCGCTACAGACCTGTACAAGTGAAATAGGCATACATCCAATATCATATATATATATATATATATTGAGGTAGCAGCGTTGCTTGGGCAAAAACGGGGGGCAGTGAGGCAGCAGCTTGTTCACAACAACAGTCTACTTATTGTTGCAGCATAAATAGATGGTTTTCCACAGTCAAATAGTCTCTTCCAAATCACAGCCGGTGCATATAGACAAATCCTAAAAGTCTTGTCACCTTAGGACCCCATTAACTGCAGGGATCTGTTTAGGTTCTCCCAGGCTCACACTCCTGGACAGTGTTCACTCCACACAGAGCCAGCTCACACAGCATGTGTTTGCTTCAACAAGCCTGGCTCTCAACTGAGACCCACTCTGATGTGCCCTGCAAAATTTAAACCAAATGCTGGACATGAGGATGTTACAAAACCTGGACTGGGGAAGGAATCCGTCTCTCTTTCCCAGTAATAGCTATAGCAAACTCAAAGGGTTTCCAGACACATTCTGGGGGACACATAGCGACCTTGAAATATTGCCCCTGTCACAGCCTCACAGTATATATATATAAATATATATATATATATATATATATATATATGGGAGAAATAATATAATGAAAAGAGAAAGTATGCAAGTATATATACAGTGGTGAAAAAAAGTGTTTGCCCTCTTCTTGACTACTTATTCTGCGTCTGCCACACTTAAATGTTTTGAATCACCAAAAAAATGTAACTATTAGGCAAAAATAACACGAGTAAACATGAAATGCAATTTATAAATTAAGGTTTTTATTATTAAGGTAAAACGAAAAAAAATAAACTTACAGGGTCCTGTGTGAAAAAGTGATTGACCTCTAAACCTAATAACTGGTTGGGCCACTTTTAACAGCAACGACTGCAACCAAGCATTTCTGATAACTGGCAACAAGTTTTTACAATGCTCTTGAGGATTTTTATCCAACTCATCTTTGCAGAATTGTTGTAATTAAGCCACATTGGAGGGTTTCCAAGCATGAGCCACATTTTTCAGGTCATCCACAACATCTCCTTTGGATTAAGGTCAGGACATTGTCAAAGTCACTCCAAAGTCTTATTTTTGTTCTTCTTAAGCCATTCAGAAGTGGACTTGCTGGTGTTTTTTGGATTACTGTCCTGCTTCATATTCCAAATACACTTCAGCTTGAGGGTTCACAAACAGATGACCAGACTTTCTCCTTCAGGATTTTTTGGTAGACAGCAGAATTCAAGCTTCCATTTAACCCAGCAAGTTTTCCAGGTCCTGAAGTAGCAAAACAGCCATAGTCCATCACACTACTACCATCATATTTTATTTTTGGTATAATGTTCTTTTTCTAAAATGCTGTGTTACTTCTATGCCAGATGGGACATTCACCATCACCTTCCAAAATGTTCAGTTTTTGTCTCAACAGTCCACAGAGTATTTCCGAAAATTCATGAGGCTCATCAAAATTTTTTCTGGCAAAACTTAGAAAAGCCATTATGTTTTTCCTCAGCAGTGGTTTTTAGTCTTAGAGCTCTGTTATGCTGGCTAGTTTTACCCTGTCTCTTTCTGATGGTGGAGTCATGAACACTGACCATGACTGAAGCAAGTGAGGCCTGCAGTTCTTTAGATGTTGTTATGGGGTCTTTTGTGACCTCTTTTATGAGTTGTTGCTGCGCTCTTGGGGTAATTTTAGTAGGCTGCCCACTCCTTTTGTTGATAATGGCTCTAACTGTGGTTTGCTGAAGTCCCAAAGGTTAGAAATAGTTTTATAACCTTTTCCAGACTGATAGATCTCAATAACTTTGTTTATCATTTGTTATTGAATTTCTTTGGATCGCAGCAAGATTTTTAGCTTTTGAGGAACTATTTGTTTCTGCACTTTGTCAGGCAGGTCCAATTTAAGTGACTTCTTGATTGAGAACAGGTGTGGCAGTAATCAGGCCTGGGTGTGGCTAAGGAGACTGAACTCAGCTTCCCAGCGATGTGCTAAACCTCAGTTAATAATACGTGGAATAACCAGCAGGAGGAGCTCTAAGTGAGCTAACACATTAATGCCCAGATAATGGACATCAAATTACTCCAAAAATGTCAATATGTCCCCAGCAGGGGGAGCTCAAAATGAGCTAAGGTAAGTAGCCAGAGCACAAGTATTGAAATCAAGCCATACAGTTAGGTCCAGAAATATTTGGACAGTGACACAAGTTTTGTTATTTTAGCTGTTTACAAAAACATGTTCAGAAATACAATTATATATATAATATGGGCTGAAAGTGCACACTCCCAGCTGCAATATGAGAGTTTTCACATCCAAATCGGAGAAAGGGTTTAGGAATCATAGCTCTGTAATGCATAGCCTCCTCTTTTTCAAGGGACCAAAAGTAATTGGACAAGGGACTCTAAGGGCTAAAATTAACTCTGAAGGCGTCTCCCTCGTTAACCTGTAATTAATGAAGTAGTTAAAAGGTCTGGGGTTGATTACAGGTGTGTGGTTTTGCATTTGGAAGCTGTTGCTGTGACCAGACAACATGCGATCTAAGGAACTCTCAATTGAGGTGAAGCAGAACATCCTGAGGCTGAAAAAAAAGAAAAAATCCATCAGAGAGATAGCAGACATGCTTGGAGTAGCAAAATCAACAGTCGGGTACATTCTGAGAAAAAAGGAATTGACTGGTGAGCTTGGGAACTCAAAAAGGCCTGGGCGTCCACGGATGACAACAGTGGTGGATGATCGCCGCATACTTTCTTTGGTGAAGAAGAACCCGTTCACAACATCAACTGAAGTCCAGAACACTCTCAGTGAAGTAGGTGTATCTGTCTCTAAGTCAACAGTAAAGAGAAGACTCCATGAAAGTAAATACAAAGGGTTCACATCTAGATGCAAACCATTCATCAATTCCAAAAATAGACAGGCCAGAGTTAAATTTGCTGAAAAACACCTCATGAAGCCAGCTCAGTTCTGGAAAAAGTATTCTATGGACAGATGAGACCAAGATCAACCTGTACCAGAATGATGGGAAGAAAAAAGTTTGGAGAAGAAAGGGAATGGCACATGATCCAAGGCACACCACATCCTCTGTAAAACATGGTGGAGGCAACGTGATGGCATGGGCATGCATAGCTTTCAATGGCACTGGGTCACTTGTGTTTATTGATGACATAACAGCAGACAAGAGTAGCCGGATGAATTCTGAAGTGTACCGGGATATACTTTCAGCCCAGATTCAGCCAAATGCCGCAAAGTTGATCGGACGGCACTTCATAGTACAGATGGACAATGACCCCAAGCATACAGCCAAAGCTACCCAGGAGTTCATGAGTGCAAAAAAGTGGAACATTCTGTAATGGCCAAGTCAATCACCAGATCTTAACCCAATTGAGCATGCATTTCACTTGCTCAAATCCAGACTTAAGACGGAAAGACCCACAAACAAGCAAGACCTGAAGGCTGCGGCTGTAAAGGCCTGGCAAAGCATTAAGGAGGAATCCCAGCGTTTGGTGATGTCCATGGGTTCCAGACTTAAGGCAGTGATTGCCTCCAAAGGATTCGCAACAAAATATTGAAAATAAAAATTTTTTTTTTTGGGTTTGGTTTATTTGTCCAATTACTTTTGACCTCCTAAAATGTGGAGTGCTTGTAAAGAAATGTGTACAATTCCTACAATTTCTATCAGATATTTTTATTCAAACCTTCAAATTAAACGTTACAATCTGCACTTGAATTCTGTTGTAGAGGTTTCATTTCAAATCCAATGTGGTGGCATGCAGAGCCCAACTCGCGAAAATTGTGTCACTGTCCAAATATTTCTGGACCTAACTGTATATAATAGATAATAACAGGTGTGTTAGCTCACTTAGAGATCCCTTTGCTAGTTATTTCACATATTATTGTAAAGTTATAATATACATCAACAGGAAATATCACACATATAGGATTAGCGATGCACTTAGCACTTTGACTTTTTTTCTTATTAATTAAATTACTAATCCTTATATCTTGTGATTTTGTTTGTACCACTCTTTAATATATTCCTGTGGCATCCATTGTTATTAATTTATGTGACCTGTATAATTATGTGATCTATACCTTGTTATTTATATATTTACAATTTTCCATTCATCCCCAATATCTTGTGGTACCATTTTAATACTATATGACTTTTTTTTAATCATATCTTTAGTAAAGTTTCATTTTAGACCTTATACTATTTTATTTTGTTGTGTAATACTTAAATTTGCATGGTGATCTGAAACATTTAAGTGTGACAGACACACAAAAGTATAAGAAATCAGGAAGGAGGAAAAATCTTATTGTCACCACTAAATAGATATATAGTGGAGAAAATAAGCATTTGATACATTGCCGATTTTTGCAAACTTTTCCACCTACAAAGAATGGACAGAATCCCCAAAAAATCCAGAGAATCACATTGTATGATTTTTAAATAATGAATTTGTATTTATTGCATGAAATAAGTATTTGATACAATAGAAAAGCAAAACTTAATATTTGGTACAGAAACCTTTGCTTGCAATTACAGAGGTCAGAAATTTCCTGTAGTTCTTCACTAAGTTTGCACACACTGGGATTTTGGCTCACTCCTCCATACAGAATCTTCTCCAGATCTTTCAGGTTTCTGGGCTATAGCTGGGGAACATTGTGTTTCAGCTCACTCCAAAGATTTTCTATTGTGTTCAATTCTGAACACTCCAGGACCTTGAAATGCTTCTTACGGAGGCACTCCTTAGTTGCCCCGGCTGTGTGTTTTGGGTAATTGTCATGTTGGAAGACCCAGCCACTACCCATCTTCAATGCTCTTACTGAAGGAAGGGGGTATCTCGAGATACATAACCTCATACTTCCTTCAATACGGTGCAGTTATGCTGTCCATTTTGCAGAAAAGCACTTCCAAAGTATGATGTTTCCATCTCCATACTTCATGGCTGGGATGGTATTTTTGGGTTTGTACTCATCCTTCTTCTTCTTCCAAACACACAAGTGGAGAGGTTCTTTTGTGGTCTCATTTGACCGCATGACCTTCTCCCATGCCTGCTCGTCAAATGGGCCTGGTCATGTACTGGTGTGAACAGGGGGACCTTGTATTCCCTGCAGGATTTTAGTCCACAATGGCATCGTAATCTTTGAGACTATGGTTCCAGCTCTCTTCATGTCATTGTCCACGTCCTCCCATGTAGTTCTGGGCTGATACCTGACTTTTCTCAGAATCATCTTTACCCCACGAAGTGAGATCTTGCATGGAGCCCCAGGCCAAGCATGATTGAAAGTCACCTTGTGCTTCTTCCATTTTCTAATAATTGCGTTAACAGTTGTTGCCTTCTCCCCAAACTGCCTGCCTATTGTCCTGTAGCCCATCCCAATCTTATGCAGGTCTATAGTTTTGTCTGCGATTTTTTTAAACAGCTCTTTGGTCTTTTCTATGGTGGAGAGGTTGGAGTGTAATCGATTGAATGTGTGGACAGTCAGGTGACTTTTATACAGGTAACTCATTCAAACACATGCAATTAATGCCAATAATAAGTGCAGAGTAGGAGGGCTTCATAAAGAAAAATAACGGCTCAGTGAAAGCCAGAATTCTTGCTGGTTGGTAGGTGATCAAATACTTATTTCATGCAATAAAATGCAAATTAATTATTACAAAATCATGCAATGTGATTTTCTGTTTTTTTTGGGGAAGGATTCTGTAACAATTGACGTGTATCTATGATAAATATTACAGACCTCTCTATTCTTTGTAGGCGGGAAAATTTATTTACAGTATAATATTTCTCTTGAATTTTAAAATCTTACATAATCTACGAAAAAATATTAAGGTCTAAGTTATTTACACCATTTTTAGAGGTACTATCTAAAAATAATATATTTAACTGTGAAAAGCAATGGGACAAAAATCTGGAGCAATACATATAAATTAGCTGGAAAAGATTAATTAAACATAAACAATGTAGCGATCAATAAAGATCTTTGCATGTTCAATTCATGGAATTTACACTGAAATTCTGTATAGATATAATTCAGAGTTTCCAATATGTCAGAAGGAAGGTGCTGGAAATCTTCATATAATTTGAGATTTCCAGCAAATTAAACATTTTGGGTCCCAGTCTGTGAGTAAGCAAGACATAGAACAAAGGTTAAATAACTATTCTCCCCTATATTAGTGATTAAGGTAACAACATAAAAAATAGCCACAAAAAACACAAAAAATACAATTAAGGTTTTTTTTTTTTTATATAACTTTGTAATTATTTGTTACCGGCTCTCTGATATTTGTCCGATAGCAAAGGAATAATATATTGGAAGAAAGGAAGGAACAGGGTGATGATATAGCTGAAAAACAATATACAGTATATTGCATATTGTTCATTGTGTTTTATAGGGCTCTTCTCCACTTGCAATTTCCATGTGCGAGTGCGATCCGATAAAAAATTGGATCGCACTCGCACCAATGTTAAGCTATGAGGCATTGTCCACTAGCTTAATTTTATACAATACGACTCGTGCTTTCGGTGAAATCGCAGCATGCTGCGATTTGCACCGAGTCTCAGCTCTCGCACCCCCATGCAAGCCTATGGGAGCGAGATAAAAATCAGAATACGGGTGGCATACGCATATCATACAGATGGTATACACATGTCACACGGATCCTTGACACTTGCATACCGCATCACACTGGCTACCGGAGGAATCTCCAGTAATACCAGGCCTGGCCGCGGTTACATGCACTGAACTTCAGAGTTGTCACCTGAGATCCGGAGTGCAGCCTGGACTGAACAGCGAGCGCCGAGTGATTGATTCCTCGGCGATTGCAGTTCATGACAGCTGCAAACAGACCGGGCTGAACTCTTGATCTCAGGTGACAGCTCTGGAGTTCAGTGCAGGTAACCGCGGCCAGGACTGGTATTACTGGAGATTCCTCCGGTAGCCAGTCCTACGCTGCTTGTATAAACACTCACATAGCACTCGCATGACTCTCGCATGTCATATGGATGCTATGTGAGAAAAAAAAAACACCATACGCAGTCCATACGCAGAACACTCGACTCACATTTGTAGCCGAGTATCGCTGTGATTTTTTAAATGCAAGTGGAGAAGAGCTCATACTAATAGTCTACAGCTAGTAAAGACATTTAGAACAAAAATGTGATTTTTAGTATTTTTGAAGATGAAGGGTCCATGGAAAAGCAGAAAAATGGGATAATAGACAAATGCACATAAACACTATACAAACCCCAAATACTGTGGGAAATTAAAAGGCAAACGTGCCTCGGAAAATGCTATTTACCTGTAAATATAGAGTTAATCTGCAGGTAACAGGGACAAAATGAACTTACGGTATGTCCTTCTGGGAGCCACAAGCTTCCATTCATGGTGGCATTCACACAGCGACTATAGTCAATGCTCACAGTACTGCTTACCATAATGTGAGTTGTAGCTGTATGTATTTTGATTGACAACTTGTTCTATATAGATGCAATGCAGAGCCGGCTGTCAATAAAACTTCGATGGCTTACAGCCACCCCTCACAGTATAGAAAGTGGCGCTGTGAATGAAGACTGTAACTGATCCCTGCACCGACCCTATTATTGAAATCTGGCAGCTTCCGGGATAAAATAAGTTCATAGTCACCTTGTTGGCACACATTCTGTTAAGTGGTCAGGCTGCAAAGTATTAAAATTTACCTACAAATTAACTGCATACCTGCATAAAAATGGAGTTTTCTGAAGTGGCAGGTTCCATTTAATAATATTGTGACTCCATGACTCGGTGGAGCTCTTGTGACACCGCTTCTATGCATATCTATATGTACCAGGGCTCACAAAGTAATTTTTTTATTTTCAGTTTGAATTCTTGTATTATGGACAATTACAGTATGAAAAAAGACAATTCAGAACAATGCTGTGCAGAGATGATGTTTAGCCAAAGATGGCCGAGACACACTGACACAGGAAGAAGAAGGGAGGGGTTACTTACATCAGAGCAGGGCTACAGGAAGAAAAATAGGACAAACTTCTAAAAGGCAAACTAGTTACATAGCAGTGTAACAGAAAACATACTATGACAAAACAATATTGTATGAATCCCAAGTCGCAGAACATGAGAAATTATCTAAATGCACAACAGTGAAAAAGACTTATGATATTGAATACCCCACATCATCCTTGACAATTGCACAAAAATCTATCAAATTTTGCAAACAGAAGTCAATACCAAGCAAGAAAGTAAGAGGAATTGGGAGTTGTATAGAACACAATTTAAGACAACGGGGTGGGTTAATTTGATTAATTATTATAAACAGTCGAAATGTAAACTTTTTTGTGTAGCCAGTTAGCTGATTTTGCAGATGATAATGATGTAAAAGGAATGTGCATCAATGATCATTGGTGAATGATCAACGCAAGTGACAAGACAATAAATAATCCACTATGTGACATATAATTACTATTTCCATAGAGTAAGAATTAGTTAATGGAGGATGGCCAGAGACAAATTATAGTGGAGTGGTGCAATCTGAAAATGTTTTTATCTGTACAAAAAAACAACAAAATCTAATTTGTGGTAAAAAAAAAAAACAAAAAAAAATCTTACAATAGAAAAAATGAAAAATAAAGGCAATGTGTTGTGAATCCTGACTACATGTTTTAATCATGCAGAATTTAATATATTAAGAAAGTGATGATTTAACTGTGTCATGATGGAAGATACATTTCCTCCACAAAGATGCATTGAGATTTGACCTCAAGAGTCTGATACAGAGTCATCATTTGTATACTGTAGGTGAGCTTGAGGTGAATGGCAGGGAAATATAAAGGTATTGAACTGTCATTATTAGCTAAATAGATTCTGGAGATATTGAAATGAAAACTATTATATCCACGGTCAATTAGTCTAATTAGACTGCACTTGGTTAACATTTCAGATTTGAAAGTTGCTTCATCTGCCAGCATTGATTAAGAAGGAGACTGTGTTCTGAAGGCAAACAAATGCCACCAATCATGTTGCCTGTATCTATAAAAATTATTTTGATAGTATTGGAAAACTAACAAACAATTATTTAGCATTATATAATTACATTTTCTACATGCTTATGCTTGGGTTGAACAGTAATATAAAAGTTAAATGTCCTAAAAGCAATATTAAAAGAAAATCCCAATAATTTCAGTTTCTGCAACCAACAAATGTAAATAATGATAAGATACCTTAGTAATACAGTGAAACGTTCACATTTCAATGTACCAGAGCATACCCCCAATCTGGAATCATTGGGCAGCATGTCATTAGTCATATATTCCCGAAACATTTTTCCATGATAGGAAACCTAAAAGTAGGATGTCAAGGACTGTGTCACGATTCCTCTGTGCAGAATATCTTTCACTCTATGAGATGCTCTGCTGCACTTTCCTGGATAACTTACTGTAGCTGGCAGTGTCACGATTCCTCTGTGTACAACATTTTGCACATTAGGAGATGCTCTGCTGTGTTTTCCTGAGCTACTGAGCTGGCAGGTTGATTGACAGCACAGGAGTACATGCTGGTTCTGGGAGGTGCTGATTACTCAGGTGTTCCATCTGCCTGGTAATTACTCTGTTTCTTTACTGAGCATGCTCTCCCAGAACCTTAGCAGTCGTACATTCTGGTTCTGCAGATGTGCTGTTGGCCTGTATTTTTGCATGTGTTTTGATGTTTGTTTCTTGGCCCTGGACTGTTGTTTGACGCTTCTCTGCCTGCTCCTTGTTCCTGTCGTGACCTCCTGGCTTTTGACCTTGGACCGTTACCTGACCACGTCTCTGTTTTCTCCCTGAATCTGTTACTTTCCCTCCTGGAATTCCGACCCTCGGATTGTGACCTGACTACGCTTCTGTGTACTCCCTGCATCCATACATGTTCTTTTGTTACCAGAATACTCTGCCATCTGTACTATCCGTAAGTAGTGACTTGCATTACAGACTGTCTGCCTCATTCTCTGTTTTAGAGAAATCCTGTCTTATTCTTAAAGGTTAATTATGGCCACATCTGGTAATATTATTGCTACATGTAGCCAAAAGCAAAGGTTTATATCATCTGCATTTTCTCTTTATAACTTACATATTAGTGTCAGAATGCCTAGCAATGATCCCCCATAGCTAAAATGCAATAAAAAAAATTTTTGTAGAAAATCTCACAAAAAAAAAAAAAAAACACATCAGGGAGGTGTATTATTACAAAGACTCGGGAAGTAGTATTATATCCACAGTCTCTGTGAAATATACAACTATTCAAGAGATAAAATGCAGAATTGATTTTTTTTTTTTCCTCAAAGACAAAACACAAAAAAGACAAAAAAATAGTTTTCTTCTATCAGGAAACAAAGTTAATGTCATTTTTATCCATTATAATATAATTTGACACAAAATATTGCTGTAAATCCATGCTCCGTTGTCTCAACTAAAAGAAACTTGTAAAAAAAAAAACTCCACAAAGAATAAAGACTTTTTTCTACCTATTTTTTTCTTCTTGTCCTTGGTGCTGTTGTTTTCACCTGGTAAGGCTGCTTTCACACATCAGTTTTTTGCCATCAGGCACAATCCGGCAAAAACATGAAAAAACGGATCCGGCGTCTGTTGCCGCCGGATCCGTTTTTTCCCCCATAGACTTTCATTAGCGCCGGATTGTGCCTGATGGCCTTGCGTTTCATCCGTTTTTTGCCGGATTTGGCAAAATTTACTTGTCCGGCGGCCGGATGGAACGTTGAAGTGAACGTTTTTGTGTCCGGCAAAAAAAACGGATCGTGCCGGATCCGGCGCCGTACGGCGTGTTTTATAATGGAAGCATATGGACACCGGATCCGGCGTAATGCAGCAAAAACCGGATCCAGCCGTCGGATCAGTTTTTTTGAACTGAGCATGCTCAGAATCACACCGGATCTGTCAAAAAACTGAAGGAACTGATGGAAAAAACTGATGCAACTGATCCGTTTTTTCGCGGGATCCGTCACATCAGTTTTTTCGCCGGATTGTGCCTGATGCCAAAAAACTGATGTGTGAAAGCAGCCTAAGGAATAACAAAGTAGAGGCCATGTGTTTTCTTTCCTTTTACTTCTGAGATTACCTTTATTTACAGCTGCGTTTGTGCCATTCTAATACAAGATGTGAGATGATGTCATTAGGGTCCATTTACACTGAAAGATTAACTTTAACGGGGGTTCCTTGGAACTAGAGTTGAGCGCGGTTCGTGGTTCGAGGTTCTCCAGTTCGCGGCTCGAGTGATTTTGTGGGCTGTTCTAGATAGAACTAGAACTCGAGCTTTTTGCTAAAGCTCGATAGTTCTAGATACGTTCGAGAACGGTTCTAGCAGCAAAAAGACCAGCTAATTCCTAGCTGGCTTTCCGCTGTAATAGCGTAAGTCACTCTGTGACTCACACTATTATGACATTTCAGTGTATAGTGTGCGGGAACAGCGCATTCAGATCACTGCTGTATGGATAATGGCGATCGCCATTTTTTTTTTTTTCCTTGTCTTCCTTCCCTAAGCGCGCGCGTGTAGTGGGGCGGGCCAGCATGTCAGCCAATCCCAGACACACACACACAGCTAAGTGGACTTTTAGCCAGAGAAGCAACGGCATGTGTGATAGGATGTCCATGTCCCATGTCCCTGCATTATAAAAACGGACATTTTCCTCCAGCACGCCATTATCTGCCTTCTGCGTCCTTGGTGTCAGTCACCGCTGGCGCAGCGCCTAGCTCCGATACCGCTGTGTACGCTCTATACACAGCGCTGTACAGCATAGGGATAGAACTTTATATCAGTCCTTTTAAGGGCTAATACCGGCAGGGTCAGAGCCATAGGTGACAGGTCCGTGAAAACAGAGTTTAACAGCTACACAAGATGACAGCGTCTGTGTAGCTAAGGTCAGGGATTTTCTCGCTGCATTTCCCCTTTAGGAGGGATAGAAAGGCAGGCTTCCTTTCCTCTACCCAGAGACCCATAACCCTGGCACTGTACCCTCCTGCCCTTTGCACACTCAAACTCATTGTTACTAAGCCATTATACTAGCAAACACTGAGTGAACTTAGTGGCATCCTAAACGTGGCTGTTGGACTTCTGTATTGTCCCACTAGGGCAAAGATATTTGCAGCATGTCTGCCTGCATTGCACACTCAAACTCATTGTTACTAAGCCATTATACTAGCAAACACTGAGTGAACATAGTGGCATCCTAAAACGTGGCTGTTGGACTTCTGTATTGTCCCACAAGTGCAAAGATATTTGCAGCACATCTGCCTGCATTGCACACTCAAACTCATTGTTACTAAGCCATTATACTAGGAAACACTGAGTGAACTTAGTGGCATCCTAAACATGGCTGTTGGACTTCTGTATCGTCCCACAAGTACAAAGATATTTGCAGCACGTCTGCCTGCATTGCACACTCTAACTCATTGTTACTAAGCCATTATACTAGCAAACACTGAGTGAACTTAGTGGCATCCTAAACGTGGCTGTTGGACTTCTGTATTGTCCCACAAGTGCAAAGATATTTGCAGCACGTCTGCCTGAATTGCACACTAAAACTCATTGTTACTAAGGCATTATACTAGCAAACACTGAGTAAACGTAGTGGCATCCTAAAACTGGCTGTTGTATTCCATTATTGTCCCACTGGTGCCAAGCTATTTCTAGCACCTCTGCATGACACCCTCCTGCTCTGTTTTTAATAAGCTATAATGATAGCAAAAAATACTGCCATTTAGTGGCATCATAGAACTGGCTGTTGTATTTCATTATTGTCCCACTGGTGCCAAGCTATTTCTAGCACCTCTGCGTGACACCCTCATGCACATTTTGCTACGCTAATGTTATAGCAAACTCAGGGAATTCATTGCTGCATTTGTTAATTCGGAGGGATAGAAAGTGAGGCTTCCTTTAGCTTTTCCTTCTGTTCATAGACAGCATCTCCAATTCCACACCCGAAGAGCAATTTCTCCTCCACGTGTAAGTGTGGAGAGGCAGCTAGTGCGCATGCGTGTGCCGATTTACCCCAGCTGCAGCCTAACTACAGTGTTTTGCCTAGTGAGTATGCTCAGCCTGACTGTGCCATTCCTGAGGCTAAGTCTTCATTTCGGGATACAGCGCATGCTCCCACACTTAATGCGAAAAGCCTCTTTGCACAGGTACTTGCATTCCGTGCCGGGTCTAAGTCCTGTTTTGTGCCTAGACACCATGCTAAAGCTGATAGTATTTTTTCAGAGACTGTATTTCATGCAACTGACCATGCTCAGGCACTTACTGCATCAGAGGCTAGGTCCGGTAATAAACTCTTTGGCCCTGCCCCTGATGTGGGGGGGCCCATATAGACCACAGGGCATCACTTGTACTGACGATGTGGCCAGGCCACTCCCAAATGGCTTGCAGAGGCCTGCCCTTATGACTTGTCACCTCATTATTGATGGTCAGACGATGACTGGTGAGGTGTTTGTGTCGTGGCAGCCATGAGGTCATTATTGAAGTTGCTGTTCCAAATAGGACGCTAGTTATGCCACTCATGACGTGTCACTCTGCTTTTGTCTCCAGGAGGTGCATTGTGGTCCACCCTGGTTTGGGGCGGACCCAGGTTATAAAACGGGCTGGAGCCAACAAGGAGGTACGCAGTCTTCTATTATGCTCCGAAAGAGCACACCTCCATGAGTTGAACCCATTGCGGCTTTAGGCCAGAGGTAGGCAGGGATAGGGCGTCGATGCAAGCCGCCACCACAGTTGGTAACGCAGAACGGTTAAGACCAGCTCCTGTCCTACAAGTCCTGCTTGTGCAGCCCAGTGGCATTAACAGGCCTGCTGCTGCTGATGCGCCAGCTGTCCACAGGTGTGGCCCCAATGCACACGGTCAGCGTACTGAATGGCCCCTGTGATGTTAACAGGGAGTTCCTGGGCTGGGTGGGCGTGTGGACCCTGTGACGCTAACAGGGCTCCCAGTCTCAAGATCCGAGTGGCGTCTAACTCGGTTCAGGCAACTATTAGTTTCATAGCCACACAGATCTGTATCCTCCACCTAACCTTCCAGTTGCCAACCTCTCCTTTTCCATCTGGGAGCATGGTGGACATTGACTGCTGATGGGGATATTTACCTTTCTCTTTCTTTTCTTATTAATTTTCGTTATATAGCGGTAACATAGTATATACCACCTTATCCAAATCTGCCAGTCCCACCGTAACAGATGGTGTTTCTTCATCAAATGTTACTTTTGCTTAACCAACAAACCCACGGTCAAAAACTTTTTTCCCCTTTCCACCAGCATCTGTCCTTTTTCAACTCATTTGGTATATGACCAAAAGTGCAACTCTGCAGGGACACCGTACTCAATGCCATCTCAGCACACCAGCCAGCCCTCGGTCCCTCAGATGTGGACAAGTAAAAGACCATTTCCTCCTATCCATGACAAACCGTTGAGATTCACTCTGTGCAGCACTGGTGTTTACTGGAAAAGCAGATCTAAGAATCCGTACCACCTTCTGCAAATACTCCTGTATACATACGTCCCTTTCTATGGCAGGAATTATTTCGCCAAATTTTGTCTTGTACCGGGGATCTAACAGTGTGGCAACCAAGTAGTTAGCATTACTTCGAATTCGTACAATCCGAGGGTCATGTTGTAGGTAGTGCAGCAAGAAGGCGCTCATGTGTCTTGTGCATCCAGGAGGACCAAGTCCTTGGTGTGTTGGTGGCAGAGAGGTGAGAATCGTGCCTCCTTCCTCTGCCCTCTCCCCCCAACCTCGCACAACCGAAATGTGAGCAAGCTCTCACTCATCAGCTGAGTCTTCCATGCCCATCGCAAGTTCGTCCTCCATTTCTTCATGGGCTCCCGCACCTTCCTCAACAATTTTTGCTGATGCTATGCGCCCTTGTTAATCCCTATCCCCCACCATGACTGCCGCCTAGGTGCCGCTCACCGTATGGACCTTGTAGATCTTATTATCCCTTCTGCTTATGACTCCTCCTGTACTTCCTCACCTTCCTCTTGGACCAACACCTGACTCCGAATAATGCTTACAGTGCGCTCTATCTTGTAGATGACCAGAATTGTCACGCTGAGAATGGCATCGCCAGTGCTAAACATCTTCGTCGACATTTGTAAACTGTGTAGAAGGGTGCATAGGTCCTTGATCTGACACCACTCCAGCAGCGTGATCTGCACCACCTCTGGATCAAGTTATCCCAGGGTATACGTCATACTGTATTTCAGCAGGGCTCTGCAGTGCTGCCACACACGCTGCAACATGTGCAGATTCCAATTCCTGTATGTCAGAACAGCGCATTTCCGGCGTTTAACCACCAGACCCTAAGACTTCAGGAGCGATGAAAGTTGTTGAGCTGCTGGGTGCGAAGGATGAAAGTGAGCACATAGCAGCGTGCCCGCTGCACAAGGCCATGTAAGCCGGGATGGTATTTTAAAAATTGCTGGAGAATCAGATTCAACACGTGAGCCATACAAGGCACGTGTGTCACATTGCCCTGACGAAGGGCCGCAGACAGGTTTGCATCATTGCCGCACACGGCTCTTAAGTCACCAACGTAGTCCACTCAATCAATTTGTACTTCGGTCGCCAGGTGACAACGTGTTCCTTTCGTGCATAGTGCTGATGATGGGAAAGGAGTCGATGCCTGCGGCGCAGGTGGACGCAGGTTATGGTCACCCACTGGGTTGCGTTACCTTGACAGATACAGAACCACAGGCTGAATGTAGGTGGTGGGTATCTCACAGATGAAGTACCATCATTCAGCTACAACCAATGGGAAGACACCACACCCTTTTTTAGGCCCCTCCTGTCTGCAAACCACTGCCAGACAAAGCTATGAACCTCTTGTTACTGTTACTCCCAGTTCAGTTTTATGAGTTTGTGTGCTTGTTACCTGACTACTTTTCCTGCTTGCTGTTTATGTACCTCGTTGGCCAATCCGCATTTCACCTCTGCTTGTTTTCTGATTAAGTCCTGGCCATCCCATTCTGTTCCTCTTCCTCAATTAATGTTTTTGACCCTGCATGACTACTATTCTCTGGAACTGCAGCCTTCCACAGGTATTGATCAACTTGGGCCCTGTGTAATTCCAAATCACTGTATAGGGGTTAAAGGGTTTCAGGGTTCTGGGTGTCCAGCTTGGTGAGTGGCTTGCCTCTAGCCTATCCTTTACAGCCCATCTGAGTGTGTCGATCCAGGCAGGCGTTACACCGTGCCCTCTGTAGAAGGCCATGTAGACCGGGATAGTGTTTTAAAAATTGCTGGACAACCAGGTTCAACACGTGAGCCATACAAGGCACGTGTTCCACATTGCCCTGAAGAAGGCTCTCAGACTGGTTTGCATCATTGTCGCACCCGACCTTCCCTGGCTGCTGGTTGACTGGAGACAACCATTGATGAAACTCGGTCTCACTCTCCAGAGCTAACCGTCCACAATTCCTCAGCGGTGTCTCACATTTACCCTACATTTCAAAGTAAACATTTGAACGCCTGATGGCCTTGAGCTCTGCTGCCAGCATAGTAAGGAGGTGTGTGGGATTCCTTGGGCGCAGTTACAAGGAAGGGTGGCCTGACCACAAAGGGTTTGGGCCGAGGTGGAGGACCCACACGAGGTTGAGGAGGCAGAAGCAGTGGAGGAACTTGTACATACAGAGGAAGGATTGACACACAAGTCGTGGGGATGGCAAGACTTGTACAGCAAACCCTTCTCTATCTCTCACCATAGTTACCCAGTGCCCAGTCAGCAACATGTAACTCCCCTGTCCATGCTTACTGGTCCAAGTATCTGTGGTGAAATGCACCCTGTCACACACAGAGTTTCTCAAGGAATCGGTGAGGTTGTGTGCGACCTGCTGTGGTAGCGCGAGCACGCCTTTCTTGGAGAAGGAGTGACGACTGGCCATCGGCTCTTGGGGCACTGCAATGGGCATAAGGTCTCAAAAATCCTCGGTCTCAAAAGGGTGTAAAGGCAGCCTTTCTGTTGCCAACAAGTTGTAGATGATGAAACTCAACCTCTTAGGCATGTCATGCCCTTCGAAAATCATGTAAAACACAGCGAGGGGACTCCAACCACAGTCTCCCTCGTTTCCACTAATTGGGCCACACACACCCCACTTGACTGGCATCACTTGATCCCACTTTTCAAAATGAAACAGATGCTTTGCATGAAGCACCCTCAAAAATACGCGTGCCTTTCGCCTCCCTTGGATGACCCAGGGGAAGAAAAGTCCTCTGAGAGCCATGACTTGTTCATCTTGGTTCTTTTTTCAAAAGCGAGGGGACTCCAACCACAGTCTCCCTCGTTTCCACTAATTGGGCCACACACACCCCACTTGACTGGCATCAGTTGACCCCCTTTTGAAAAAGAAAAAGATGCTTTGCATGAAGCACTCTCAAAAATACGCGTGCCTTTCGCCTCCCCTGGCTGACCCAGGGGAAGAAAAGTCCTTTGAGAGCCATGTCCACATTGTCAGTGGACAGACACGTGTGCTTATCTGCCAGAAGACCCCCAGCAGCACTGAAGACAGGTTCTGAGAGAACGCTGGCTGCAGGACACAACAAGATCCCCAAGGCGTATGTGGCAAGCTCAGGCAGTTTATCCAGATTGGAAGCCTAAAATGAGCAGGGCTCAAGTTGCACAATAATGGCATCGACGTTTCCTTGCATATACTCATATATCTGTGTGTCCTCCTCTTTTTCCTTGTCCAGCTCTTTTGTTTTTGCATGAGTAGAACGCTTCTTACCTAATAAACTTGCAGTCTAAACAGGTTGCCGATCACCCAATGAATGATCATGTTGCTTGTTAGGCCCTGTGCGCACTAGAAAGGATTTTTCTCAAGAAATTTCTTGAGTGTCTGAAAGATTAGCACACTTGCAAACGTTTTTATGCGTTTTTTTATGCATATTTTCTGCAGGTTGGTCCCTGCATTTTTGTTCCATTATCTATGGCAAAAAATGCAGGTACCTGCAAAAAAGAAGTGACATGCTCATTCTTTTTCTCAAGAAATTCTGCTGAAAGGCTATGTGCACAGTTTGCGTCGTCCTAGTTGCAGTTCAAAATGCATATTTTGGCAGAAATTGCTTTTGCCAAAGTTGCTTTTGACCATCAAAATGCGGTAAATACACGAGCGTGTTTACCGCATTTTAGCTGCATTTTTAACGCTTTTTACTTGCTTTTTAATTGCCTAAAGTCAGATGTGTTTTGAACACAAAGACACAACAAAATAAAGTTTTAACATACAAACACTATGAAAAAAGGGGAAAAAAAGAAAAGACATAATTATTTAAATCATAACGAAAATAGTTATATTTAATGAAATTATAGCGGTTTTATACTATTTTTACCAAAATTCTCAATAATTAAATAATTTTATTTATTTTAATTGTCGAACTATGTGTGTGTGTGTAAAGAGACATATTATTCCATTATTTTAAAGTCAGAAAAGCATGCGTTTATGTACTCCAAAACGCATTGTTTCTGCAGCTAAAAAGCAGGTAAAACGCTGAAATTTTGATGTTTCTTTCTTTTTGCTACTTCTCATTGACTTCAATGTTAGCAAAACGCAGCCCAAATGGCAAAAACAATTGACATGCTGCTTCTTTGAACGCATGGTTTTTGCCACAAATTATGCAAATTAAACGCAGCATTTGGAAACGCAAAGTGCGGACTAGAAATCTCCATTTTCCATAGACGTTGCTGGAAAATCAAAAAGCATGCATTTTGGCATGAAAACGCTGCAGTTCAAAACGGACCTAAAGAGCAGCTGAAACGCAGGTGGAAACGCAAAGTGCGGACATAGCCAAACAATGTTCTTGAGAAAAAAATGCAGTGTGCGCACAGCTATTTTTTGTCCATAGGTTTTGCTAGGATGTGTCTGCAGAAAGGTAACAACCATTTTCTCAAGAAATTTCTGCAGCAAAAATGTAAAAAGAATGCGGGTAAAAACGCAGTGTGCACACAGGGCCTTAGATAGGTAAAAAAAAATATTTTGTGCTGCAAAAAAAAAGTTGTCAAATCATTGTCCTTTCTAAATAGAATTCACACTGCCAAAACTAATGGTAGCCTATGTCTATTGAACAATCTGAAGAACATTCCGCCTCTAAATGGGTTATTTATTTTACTTGTTTATATAGCGCCATTAATTCCACAGCACTTTAAAGACATCATTAAGGCCCAGTCACACATAACGACTTACCAGCGATCCAGAAAACGATGCGACCTGATAGGGATTGCTGGTAAGTCGCTGGGAGGTCGCAGGTGAGATGTCACACAGTCAGATCTTACCAGCGATGCAGGAACAACAGTAGTGACCTGTATAACGATCTCTTATTTAAGAAAAAAGGTGCACAGCAATGTTGACATATATAATCATAACAGGGTGCTGCCACAAGCAGTATAAACATGTGTCACAAGAGGAAGAAAAAGTACTGCTTATAATGGGTAGCACACCCTACAATCATGTAAATAAATAGGATTTATTTGAATTGCAAAAAGGGAATTAAAAACAGTTAAAAACATATAATCCTATTTATTTACATGATTGTAGGGTGTGCTTCCCGTTATAAGCAGTACTTTTTCTTCCTCTTGTGACTGTATAACGATCTCAGCAGTCACTGTGACCCTGTCACACAGTGTAAGGCCCCCTTCACACGTCCGTGAAAAACACGCACGTGTGTTACGGGCCGTTTTTTGAGTCCGTGTCCCGTTTTTGTGTCCGTTTTTAGGGTCCGTGTGGCACCTGTGTGAATTGCGTATGCTAGCTGTGTTTGTGTGCAGAACGTCCGTGTGTGCGTGTGGAATTAACGTGTATGTGTATGTGGAATGTCCGTGTGGAATGTCCGTGTGTGTGATGCACAATGTCGTTTATAAATGTCGGCTGACAGCAGACAGAGTTGCGCGATGAGAATGAACTCGG
Organism: Anomaloglossus baeobatrachus; assembly: GCF_048569485.1. Classification (NCBI taxonomy): domain Eukaryota; kingdom Metazoa; phylum Chordata; class Amphibia; order Anura; family Aromobatidae; genus Anomaloglossus; species Anomaloglossus baeobatrachus. Next base: position 534,369,615 of record NC_134355.1, on the reverse strand, counting down.
GTGAACTTCACCCGACTTCATCCTCATACGTCGGCTCTGTCTGTGTCGAGAACTGATTAGCGGTCACCTGTGAAGGATTCACCAGTGACCGCTAATCCCCCGAGTAACTGAAGTTTCTCCCCCTCTCTCATATTCACCGATCCCCGATCCCCGGCGCTGCACGGCATTCACACTGCTGCGGCGGCTTTTACTATTTTGAAAAAGCCGGCCGCTCATTAAACAATCTCCTATTCCCTGCTTTCCCCGCCCACCGGCGCCTATGATTGGTTGCAGTGAGACACGCCCCCACACTGAGTGACAGGTGCCTCACTGCACCCAATCACAGCAGCCGGTGGGCGTGTCTATACTGTGCAGTAAAATAAATAAATAAATAATTAAAAAAAACGGCGTGCGGTCCCCCCCCAATTTTAATGCCAGCCAGATAAAGCCATACGGCTGAAGGCTGGTATTCTCAGGATGGGGAGCTCCACGTTATGGGGAGCCCCCCACCCTAACAATATCAGTCAGCAGCCGCCCAGAATTGCCGCATACATTAGATGCGACAGTTCTGGGGCTGTACCCGGCTCTTCCCGATTTGCCCTGGTGCTTTGGCAAATCGGGGTAATAAGGAGTTAATGGCAGCCCATAGCTGCCACTAAATCCTAGATTAATCATGTCAGGCGTCTCCCCGAGATTCCTTTCATGATTAATCTGTAAATTACAGTAAATAAACACACACCCGAAAAATCCTTTATTAGAAATAAAAAACACACACATATACCCTGGTTCACCAATTTAATCAGCCCGAAAAAGCCCTCCATGTCCGGCGTACTCCAGGATGGTCCAGCGTCGCATCCAGCGCTGCTGCATGGAGGTGACCGGAGCTGCAGAAGACACCGCAGCTCCGGTCACCTCCACACAGCTAATGAAGACAGCCGCGCGATCAGCTGAGCGGTCACTGAGCTTACCAGCAGCCACCGCTGCATCCACCTCTGGATCCAGTAACAGCGGGTAACCTCAGTGACAGCTCAGCTGATCGCGCGGCTGTCTTCATTAGCTGCGTGGAGGTGACCGGAGTGGCTGTGTCTTCTGCAGCTCCGGTCACCTCCATGCAGCAGAGCTGGATGCGACGCTGGACAATCCTGGAGTACGCCGGACATGGAGGGCTTTTTCGGGCTGATTAAATTGGTGAACCAGGGTATATGTGTGTGTTTTTTATTTCTAATAAAGGATTTTTCGGGTGTGTGTTTATTTACTGTAATTTACAGATTAATCATGAACGGAATCTCGGGGAGACGCCTGACATGATTAATCTAGGATTTAGTGGCAGCTATGGGCTGCCATTAACTCCTTATTAGCCCGATTTGCCAAAGCACCAGGGCAAATCAGGAAGAGCCGGGTACAGCCCCAGAACTGTCGCATCTAATGTATGCGGCAATTCTGGGCGGCTGCTGACTGATATTGTTAGGGTGGGGGGCTCCCCATAATGTGGAGCTCCCCATCCTGAGAATACCAGCCTTCAGCCGTATGGCTTTATCTGGCTGTCATTAAAATTGGGGGGACCACACGCCGTTTTTTTTAAATTATTTATTTATTTATTTTACTGCACAGTATAGACACGCCCACCGGCTGCTGTGATTGGGTGCAGTGAGGCACCTGTCACTCAGTGTGGGGGCGTGTCTCACTGCAACCAATCATAGGCGCCAGTGGGCGGGGAAAGCAGGGAATAGGAGATTGTTTAATGAGCGGCCGGCTTTTTCAAAATAGTAAAAGCCGCCGGAGCAGTGTGAATGCCGTGCAGTGCCGCGCCGGTGATCGGGGAACGGTAAGTATGAGAGAGGGGGGGGAACTGACCGACAGACTGTGAGAGAGGGACAGACAGACAGAGAGACCGACAGAGAGACAGAGAGACCGACCGACGGACTCAGGGAGATTGACCGACATACACAGAAATAGAAAGAATAGCCGACATCACTAGAAATAAAAACACCAAACGGACACGGACTATAGGTAGATGCATACGTGTTTACTAACGTGTGTGCACATACCCATAGACTTTCATTGTGTCCACGTGTGCGTGCTCCGTGCAGATAACGGACATGCATCCGTGCAAAACGCAAACACATACGGATCACGGACACGCACACACGGACATAATGAAATAACGCACGTGTGACCACAATTATAGATTAACATTGGTGCACGTTTGGCCGTGTCTCCGGTATATACGGAAACGGACCAAACACGCACGTGTATCACGGACGTGTGAAGGGGGCCTAAAACACAGCGATGTGTCCTGCCCAGCAGGACATCGCCTTTGAAGAAAATGGCCTGGACCATTCTGCAGCAATCTCACAGCAGGGGCCTGATCGCCTGATCGCTGGTAGGTGTCACACATAACAAGATCGCTAACGGGATCACTACTGCATCACGGAAACCGTGACTCAGCTGCGATCTCGCTAGCGATCTCGTTATGTGTGACGGAAACTTTACTCTACCCATTGGGGATCACAATCTAAATGTAAACAGCCGCTGACCTGTAAACAAGTTGGCGGTCATTTATTGCCACTGATTAGTTCGTAGAAACGAACTCAATTTTCCACATAGTTCTGCTGCTGACCCAACACAATTTACCACTTAGCATGTGACACATGATCTCTTGAAATATATCAGTAACGGGAAGAGGGGAGAAAACCAAATGTTAACCCCTTTACATCCAAGGACGTAACTACATCTTTGGTCGCCTCCCTCTGGTTACCGTGGGCTTCGGCAGCGAGCCCGTGGTAATCCCTGCACATCTCTGCTGATCTGATCAGCAGAGATGTGAGGCTAAGAGGTGCTGATGGATTGGCGATCTACCTGTGCCTTTTAACCCCTTAGCGCTGTCTAATACTGACAACATGATTTACATGGTAGTGGCGGGAATCACTGCCATGACTCACTTCCTGTGAAAGCCGACAGAGCACCAGCACTCATAGGAAAGCTGCATTTCTGATGCTCTGATAAGCAGAAATGCAAAGGCAATTGGACCGTGCAGGTATAAAGTTTCCTAGGAGAACTAGTAAAGTAAGTAAAAAATGGATAAAGAAAAGTTTTAAAAAATATAAAAAAATAAAAAGAAAATAAAAGTTCAAATCACCCCCCTTTCACCCAATTAAAAATAAAACAGTTAAAAAAAAATAATAAAGTATACAAATATTTGGTATCACTGTGTTCAGAAATGCCCGATCTATCAAAATATAAAATCAATTAATCTAATCAGTACACGGCTTAGCAAGAAAAAATTTCCAGACACCAAAATTACGTTTTTTGGTCGCCGCAAAAAAATCTTAAAATACAATAACAGGTGATAAAAAAGTAAGTAGCATCTACACAAAAATGGTATAATGAAAAACATCGGCTCAACAAAAAATAAGAAATCACTGAGCCCCAGATCGAAAAAATGAAAACAATACGGGTATCAGAATATGGCAACAAAAGCGCTACTCTTTTTTTGGACATGCTTCAGATTTTTTTCACTCCTTAGATAAAAGTAAAAGTGCAAGTGTTTTGTAACTACAAACTCGCATTGATGTGAGGCATCATACTCACACCATAAGTTTACCATATAGTGAACACTGTGAAAACAAGACCCCCAAAACAATCGGTTAATTGAACTTTTTGTTTGCAATTTCACCGCTCTTGGAATTTTTTTCCAGCACACTATATTGTAAAACTAATGATTTCATTTAAAAGTACAACTTGTCTTGCAAAAAATAAGCAGTGATATGCCTATATTGACGGAATATAAAAAAGTTATGGCTCTGAGAAGAAGGGAAGACAGAAACGAAAATGAAAAATGGAAAATCGTCCAGGGGTAACGATATCACACAGGCAGCAAATAAACAGCATGGGCATGTCACTGTATATGATACTTGCTTACAGAGGCACTGTAGCAACAAACAGATGCATTGGTAATTTATGACATGTAGTACAGTCACATTATTTGTATGCAATGCTTGAAGACTAGATAATGCTCCATATTTGCATACAAATGCTTCCTAAAGTAGCAATATTTTATTATTTAAATGCTTGTCAGCTGGCAGCCACAAAAACATACAATAAACCATTGCAAGTGCCTTTAAAATCACGTGCCAGCAAAATCATTCTAATTTTCAAATTAATGTTATGTAATAGTAACAATAGTTTCTAGCTAATTTCATCAGTAAATCACATATTTTTGCACTGTATGTTGTATTTTTGGGAGGCATTGTGATCACTCATACTAGCAATGCATCTAGGAAATAATTCTTCAAAAAATCATGCATGAAAAACGGGAATTAAATTATATTGGTGACAGTATGTCACGGCTGTCTCTCTGAATTGTGAGACTAGTGACAGATTCAGGACTTGAGAGACATTTTCCATTCTTGACTCTCAATGTTAAAGATGTTTTCCTTTTTTTTGGCAGTAGTAGGGTTAATGTGAGTATTCCTTTCCAGCAAGCAGGCTAATTAGCAGCTCAGGTGATTAGGGTTTGAGACCACTCGCAGTTCCTTTATATAACCTCTGTTACCAACAGAGGGTGCTGGTTATTCTCTTTGCCATTTGGATGCTAAGCCAGGAGGTGAAAGGAGCTGTTTTTATGATCTGTTAAAGATGGAGTGGTGGCTGCAGTCTTTGTGTTGACTGCAGAAGTCTGTTGTTGTGTTCCCCCCTGTCTGTCTTCCTTCCTTGGTGTGTTGTTTCAGTGCAATGGTGGGGCTAGTGTCCTTCCCCTGCCCATTCCCTAGCCAAGGATTTTTATAGGGTATTTTCAGGGCTTCAGGTTCTTGCTCAGCAACAGGTTAGGAATCTGTATAAGGACTGGCTAGGAGTGCAGGGTACAGCGGCAGGTAAGTGGAGGAAGTGTCCACCTTCCCTCTCACTAGCCCTTGGGCCCTCTGTTGTACCATGTAATCCTTGTTTGTCATGTTGTAACCCCTGTTGTGTGTTTTTGGTTCACGCTGGACTCTCCTCTAGTCCGCAACATTACACACTACTGTTGAATTATGTTGGACAATTTGATAATTTGATTCAAATCTGTCAATTAAAAATGTGAGATTTTGTAAAATGTTCTGAGTTTCGGGGTGCTGGTTAAAAATAACTAATAGCAACTTGTAAACGTGAGTGGCAAGGTACATATTTATTCACCTTTTTATTCCTGCCATATATAAATCAGTAGAACGGCAGCCAATGACAAAAAATATAATTTAGGAAAATATTAATTTATTTGCAATTGTCTTGTTTCAGTTTTAATCCAAAGTTCAAGTCAAAGGCACTCTACTCTGTAGCTGCACCTTTATATGCAGGCAAAGAACATAAGGGCTCAATATTCTATTGACATTTATCAAAGGTAGATAGAAAATTACTAATATTTGGAAACACAATTATTTAAGATGAAATGAGTCATTGCATGTTGAATACAAATTATTTTCCTAGATGCATTCTAATATACTTACAGGGTTATTGAAAATGGTTTTATTGATTTGTGGTTATTTTATTCTGGGGTGAAGAAAAAAAATCAATGATGACAGTGAGACTTAACGTTCTGCTTCACTTCCTGCTCGTATGGATCTCATTAATGGACACTTTATCAATGCATAGTTTCTTAAGTTCATATTTTGACTTTTCAATTGTACAATCAAGGCTAACAAAAGCTTGTGTCCTGGACAGTTTTATTGACTGTGTGTTGCTTATTGGAAGGCTATAGTCAGATTCATTAATAGTTTAAATAAGGCAGCGAACCATGCACATCTTGACAGATATATGAGATTAACTTACACAATTCACGAGATAAGCCTTAACTTAGTCTACAGAAATGCAGTATTAAAATTCAAACAAGCTAAATTATGTCCTTGAAGGTTTTCTGAAAGACAAACAAGCACCATCAGATTATTTTATATTTTTCCAGAGGCAGCAAAATAGGCAATTTCATAAATGCTTCATGGTGAAAGACCGACTTAATTTACATTTACATTCTGAAGCAAACCTGTTATTTGAAGACGACAAACAAATAAAGGTGTAGATAAAAAGCTTATGGAACAACAATGAAATAGGGCTGATGATCTAATATATGAAGATAAAGAGATCCAGCAAAAGATCTTGTAAAAGTCCAAAATCTTTATTGTCCAAAAATTAAAATCATAGGAATGGTAGTACAAAAAAACAGTAAGCCATTGATATAAAAAATATACGCATTTTGGAAGTTATTCTTTAGTCATTGTTGGGGAGCAATGATTAAGGAATAACTTACAAAATGCGTTTATTTTTTATATCAATGGCTTACTGTTTTTATGTACTACAATTCCTATAGGCCCAGTCACACAGAACGACTTACCAGCGATCCCGAAAACGATGCAACCTGATAGGGATCGCAGGTAAGTCGCTGGGAGGTCGCAGGTGAGATGTCATACAGTCAGATCTTACCAGCGATGCAGGAACAATACACGTTGCAGTAGCGACCTGTATAACGATCTCAGAAGTCACTGGGACCCTGTCACACAGTGTCAAACACAGCGATGTGTCCTGCCCAGCAGGGCATCGCCTTTCAAGAAAATGGCCTGGACCATTCTGCAACGACTAGAGATCTCACAGCAGGGGCCTGATCGCTGGTAGGTGTCACACATAACGAGATCGCTAACGGGATCACTACTGCGTCACGGAAACCGCGACTCAGCTGCGATCTCGTTATGTGTGACGGTGGCTTATGATTTTAGTTTTTGGAAAATAAAGATTTTGGACTTTTAGAAGATCATTTACTGCATCTCTTTATCTTTTACAATTCCCTGTCTGGCACTACAGCATCCGAGCAATATATCTTCCAAGGGTTAAGGTGAGCTGATCCACGCACATCTGGCATACACAAATTTTGTATGCCTACAGTATGCCCAAGATATTTTTCTCAAGAAACCATAAAGGCACAGGATTACTTGAATTGATTCTTCCATGTGCAGGATGCTGTACACAATCACACTTTGTCCACTGTGAGCAAGAACAACTTTGCATAGTTTGTCAGGGTATTGTATGCTACAGAAATACAGCTCTAGCAGTGGCCAACATGATGGGCAACGCACTTTGCTAAAAGCGTTGTGCGGCAGAGTGCTAAATGCTATTTGAACAGTGTGACCATTATATTTACAACATTCATGCTTTTGGCTGCTATATCTCTAGTGATCCAAATGCTTCAATGTCAAAATATATCAGTATTAAATGTCCTACTGACATAACATGACAACATTTTGTTTCCTTAATATGAAATTTCACAGAGAAAACCCTCTCTCTTTATGTAATTGGAGCCTCACAAAGGTATATCAGGGTTCAAGAGTAGTCTATTACATCGCAAAATGGCATAATAAAAATTAATGTGTGTGTATACAGTTGAAACCAGACGTTTACATACACTATCTAAAAAAACACCTATGCATGGTTTTCTCATTATTTGGCATGAAATCAGAATTAACCTTTCCCATTTTAGTTCATTAAGGAACCAAAATTATTTACAGTATACTTGCCAAAAGCCAGAATAATGAGAGAGAATGTTTTAAGGCATTTTTATTACTTTCTGCAAAGTCAAATGTTTACATACACTAAGAGTACTATGCTGTTAAACAATATGGGACAGGACATATCTTGATGTCATGTCTTTGGAAGTTTCCGATAGGTTTATAGGCAACATGTAAGTTAGTGACACACCTGTGGATGTATTTTAATGCACACTTGAAACACACTGTTTCTCTGTGTAGTATCATGGGAAAGTGAAAAGAAATCAGCCAAGATCTCAGGAAAAGAATTGTGGACTTGCACAAGTCTGGTTCATCCCTGAGTGATATTTCCAGATACCTGAAGGTGCCACATTCCTCTGTAATTATACACAAGTACAAACAAAATGGAAATGTCCAGCTATCATACTGCTCAAGAAGGAGATGGGTTCTGTGTAGCAGAGATGAACTTCTTTAGGTCAAACATGTGCATATCAAGCCAAGACCTTGTGAAGATGCTGGTGGAAGCTGGTAAGATTATGTCCTTATCCACAGTGAAACAAGTACTGCATGAACATGGACTGAAAGGCCAGTCTGCCAGGAAGCAACCATTACTCCAAAATAAACATAAAAAAGACAGATTAATGCACACATGAACAAAGACCTACATTTTTGGAGACATTTCCTGTCGTCTGATGAAACTAAAATTGAACTATTTGGCTAGAATGACCATCGTTACATTTGGAGGAAAAAAGGATAAGCTTTGAAGCCTAAGAAAGAACACAATTTCAACTATGAAATGCGAGGGTGGGAGCATCATGTTGTGGGGTTGTTTTGCTACAGGAAGGACTGGTGTACTTCACAAAATAGATGGCATCATGAGGAAAAAAGATTATATAACAATACTGAAGCAACATCTCAGAACATCAGCCAGGAACTTAAAGCTTGGATCGAAACAGGTCTTCCAAATAGACAATGACCTGTAGTATATTGCCAAAGTGGTTGCAAAGTGGCTTAAAGATAACAAAGACAATGTTTTGGAGTGGCCATCACAAATCCTTCACCGCAAATTCTATTGACAATTTATTGGGAAAGCAGAAAAGGCAGGTGCGTGCAAGGTGACCTACAAACATTGTGTCATGATTCTTCTGTGCAGAGCATCTTGCAGAATTGAAGATGCTCTGCTGCGTTTTCCTGGATTACAAACCTGGTAGTAGCACAATTACTCTGTGCAGAGAATCTTGCCTTTGGAGATGCTCTGCTGCACTTTCCTGAGTTACTGAGCGTGCAGTTTGACTGACAGCGCAGGATTCCATGTTGGGGCTGATTACTCAGATGTTCCACCTTTCTGGTAATGGCTCAGGCTTCTTTACTGAGCAGGCTCGCCCAGAACCTTGCCAGTTGTATTCTCTGGTTCTGCAATTGTGCTATTGGCTTGTGTCTCTGCTAGTGATCTAATCTTTGTTTTCTGAGGAGTCAAATAACCCTGTACTGTTATTTGACTCTTCTTTGCCTGCTCCCTGTTCCTGTCATTACCTCCTGCCTTTTGACCTTGGACCGTTACCTGACCAAGTCTTTGCTTTTGCCCTGAACTTATTATGTGCTTTCCTGGATTTCTGACCCTTGGATATTGACTTGACTATGCTCATATGTGTCCTCTCATTACCAGACCTCGGCTCTCCTGACTACTCTTCCTTCCATACTTCCCATAAGTAGTGGCTAGCATCACACATGGTTCAGTTCTGTAAGGAGGAGTGGGCCCAAATTCCTACCAATTATTTTGTGAAGCCTGTGGAAGGATATAAAAAAGGATATCCAAACATACAGTTTAAGGGCAATGATACCAAATACTAATGAAATGTATGTAAACCTTTGACTTTGCAGAAAGTAATAAAAATGCTTTAAAACATTCTCTCTCTGATTATTCTGGCATTTGGCAAATATAAATATATTGGTTCCGAATTGACCTAAAACGGGAAAGGTTTATTCTGATTTCTTTTTTTTTCATGTCAGATAGTGAGAAAAACATGCAGATGTGTCTTTTTTAGATATATATATATATATATATATATATATATATATATATCTCAATCCTCTCAATATACAGCTCTCTCTCGATATATCTAATATATAAAGCTGGGTGTCTAAGTGTGTGTACTGTATGTATGTATGTATGTGTGTGTATGTCTGCTAAAAGAATCCGCACCGTCGCATTTACAATCACAAAATTTTACATAGATGCCCCATGTGACTCAGGGAATGTCATAGACTATATTTTGACAGGAAAATGTAACCCTGCGCTTTCCAGTTACTAGTGAATGGAGCTGCAAGCTACAGTACATTAATAGCAGCTGTAATTGGTTGCTATAGGAACAAAGGAAATTGTTAGTATAAGAAGCTTATGTGTGAGGTAATAGGATGTCAGTGGGGAGACAGATAGAGAAAGACAGACTGAGAAACAGACAAACAGGCAAAGACAGACAGGCATAGACAGACAGGTAAAGAGACAGAGATAAACAGACAGAGACAGACAGGGGAAAAAGGCAGACAGACAGGGAAAGAGACAGAGAGACAGGCAGAGAGAGATAGACAGAGACAGACAGAGACAGACAAAGACATACAGAGACAGACAGGGAAAGAGACAGATGGGGAAAGATACAGACCTGAAATGAGACCGACCTAGAAAGAGACAGACGGGGAAAGAGACAGACGGGGAAAGAGACAGACCTGGAACGAGACAGGCAGGGAAAGAGACAGACAGACACAGAGAGAGAGAGACAGACATAGAGAGAGACAGACAGACATAGAGACAGACAGACACAGAGAGAGAGATAGAGATAGACAAAGAGACAGACAGAGAGAGAGAGAGACAGACAGAGAGATAGACACAGACAGACAGACAGACATGGATGGAGACAGACAGACATGGATGGAGACAGACACACATGGATAGAGACAGACAGAGACAAACTCACTGAGACAAACTCACAGAGACAGACACACAGAGACAGACACACAGAGACACAGACAGACACACAGAGACAGACACACAGAGATACACACAGACAGACAGAGACAGACAGACACAGAAATTTTGCCTATATTAAGAAGGTCATACCTTCTGATCGTGCACCCCTCCCCCACTTGCCACAGGTAATCTTATCCCATATAGCAGGTTCCTACTTGCCCATACACAGGAGGTTTTTGACCCAGAGAGAGGCTTTAGCATAATGTAGGTACCCAGTTACAAGATATGCCATGAAGGGGCAACTGGGCAGATATACAAATGGCCATTTATATATGCTAAATATCTCATTTTTCTTAGATTTTCATTAACAGTAATCCAGGTCCATGTTCACACATTCATGGTTTCCATATTTTAGCATTATCAGAGTGTAAACTGTCTTTTTTTGTATTTTATTTTATGTTATGTTGTTATGCACCTGTTCACACCTCAGTTTGGTGAGTGTCATCAGTCTTTTTGTCTATATTAAGAGGGTCATACCTTCTGACCATGCACCCTTCCCCCACTTGCCACAGGTAATCTTATCCCATATAGCAGGTTCCTACTTGCCCATACACGGGAATTTTTTAACCCAGAGAGAGGCTTCAGCATAGTGTAGGTACCCAGTTACGAGATATGCCGTGAAGGGACAACTGGGCAGATATACAAATAGCCATTCATATATGCGAAATATCTCATTTTTACTAGATTTTCCTTAGCAGTAATGCAGGTCCATGTTCACACATTCATGGTTCCCATACTTTAGCATTATCAGAATGCAAACTGTCTTTTTTTGTATTTTTTTTTATAGACTATGTTTTGACGGGAAAATTTAATCCCGCGCTTTACAGTTACTCTCCAAAATCCTGCCTCCATTAAACTGAATGGAGGTGGGAGCTACAGGCTATTAATAGCAACTGTCAGTGGTTGCTATAGGATCAAAATAAACTGTTAGTATAAGAAGCTTATGTGTGAGGTAATAAGATGTCGGTGGGGAGACGGATAAAGAGAGACAGAAAAAGACAGAGACAGACAGACAGAGACAGACATGGGGAAAGAGAAGAGACAAACACGGGCAAAGAGACAGCCCTGGGAAGAGACAGCCTTGGAAAGACACAGCCTTGGAAAGAGACAGCCCTGGAAAGAGACAGCCCTGGCAAGAGACAGACAAGGGGAAAAAGACAGACACGGGGAAAGAGACAGCCCTGGAAAGAGACAGCCCTGGAAAGAGACAGCCCTGGAAAGAGACAGCCCTGGAAGGACACAGCCCTGGAAGGAGACAGCCCTGGAAAAAGACAGATGGGAAAAGAGATAGACAGGCAAAGAGACAGACCTGGAAAGAGACAGACCTGGAAAGAGACAGATGGGGAAAGACAGATGGGGAAAGACAGATGGGGAATGAGACAGCCCTGGAAAGAGACAGTCCTGGAAAGAGACAGATGGGGAAAGAGACAGACAGGGAAAGAGACAGACAGGGAAAGAGACAGACTAGGAAAGAGACAGCACTGGTAAGAGACAGCCCTGGAAAGAGACAGCCAGGCAAAGAGACAGCCGGGCAAAGAGATAGCTGTGGAAAGAGACAGCTATGGAAAGAGAGCCCTGGAAACAGACAGACAAGCAAAGAGATATAGATACAGACAGACAAAGAAAAACACAGACAGAGAGACAGACAGACAGCGACACATAGACACAGACTGGGAGAGAGACAGAGAGACAGTTACCATCCCGGGCAATGCCCGGGTACTACAGCTAGTAGTGAATAAAGCATAACATTTACTAATCATCTAAAAAAGCAAAACACCATGATAATACATGAAAAAAGTAGAGTGTATTAAATGAAAAAAAATTGGGACTGTAGTATGTAAGTTAATGGCTATTACTCCCTCTAATACATCTGAACATATACAATATAAGGCCTCGTTCACATGTCAGTGATTCTGGTACATATGTGCTAATTTTTACATGTACCAGAATCAAGGACATACGCAGACCCATTAAAATCAATGGGTCTGTGCATACCTCAGTGATCTTTCACACGTGTCCGTGTGTTCCGCACGGAGACATGTCCATTTTTTCTGGCATCACTGATGTCCTATGGGCCACACTATGGTGCGATCCGTGAAACACGTAACAGAAAAACACGGACATTGAAAATAAAAAGCTTTTTATACTCACCTTCTCCAGTGACACTTTGTTCAGCCGCTGCTGCCTCCTCCTTCCAGCCTGGCTACTTATTCTCATGCATATTAATTTATGCACGGAGCAGCTGACCTGGAAATAGCTGCAGCGGGGTCAGCAGTGGCAGGAAACACAGCAGAGCCAGAGAGTTCAGCACCACGGACAGCAGGAGCGGGGCAGGTGAGTATACATCCATGTGCTATCACTGATGACGGATGACGGATCACAGATAGCATATGGCAACCCACGTGTGCCGTGAATCACGGCACATGGAGGGACATATGTGTTTTTAACATGTCAGTGAAATACAGATGTTTTTCACTGATGTGTGAAACAGGCCTAATACTGTTTCTTCCTCTCTGAGTACTGGGAAGCTAACCAGCTATTAGGAGCAGTCATTCAGATTGATAAACCCTATAGCTAGATGTCAAAAAGGAGAGGAGAGCTAAACAAAGATGAAAACAATAAGCTTCCTATGAAAAATCTAATTGTCCTCACAAATAATCCAACGCGTTTCATGATAACAGTACGACTGCCTTGAATCATGGGGGTTAGGCAGAATAATTAAAGAAATGTATTGCACAACATTGAATTAAGCAAACAATTTGTGTCTTATACCTGTTTATACCAGAATTCTGGCAAAAACATTGATAAATCCGGGCCTTTGTCTCCAGGTTGTTCAAAATCTTTTCTAAATATAAGTTTTTAAAAAGAAAAACACAACAAACTATAACTATGTAACAAATGGCAAAAAGGGCATTTATGAACACAGTGTATAGTTATAATTTATACATGCCTCCAGGATTCTTATAATGTTTGTAAATAATCCACACTATTAATAATAACGCAATATTATAAGCTGTATTTTTGTCAAATGCTCTTTAACTTGTAAATTGATATTTCTAAGTAAAAGCATAGAAATCACATAAACAGCCACAAAGAGGGCATGTATAGGCACAAACTAAGTGTATTACTATTTTTCTTTATCATAGGCTGTTTTACTGCTCTTACATTTGCTACTTGCAAGTAAATGAAACACTGGTGCTGATACCAAAGTTGAATGGAATGAACATATTACTAATGCCTGCACTTCATGAGAAAGATCTAAAGAAGCCTTAGAACTCAGCAAGTCCACAAAATGACAGGAGGGGGTGAGTTTCCGTGAATATACATTAAAGATGTTCATTTCTACATGATATTTTTTGCTGAGTGGGTTGAGAAATCCTTTGATCACTATTCAACAAGTGTTTTAAGCCCTCTATTCTTATGTGTGATAGAGACCTTGCCTGTTAAAAAATGTACAGAGCAGATGTTTACCAGGATCGACAGGGTCACTCTACCCACTGTGAATATCTTGCCTTTTTCTCTGCTGTAATAAATATTACAATGCAGAAATAATAAATGTTTGGATTTGTTGTGGATTCTGTTTATCACATTATATATGAATGGAGAATACCTGTGGTCTAGCAATCTCATTTATGCTTTCACTAAGCAATGCGCATACAGGATATTTAACCCTTTTCTGTATGAGGTTTTATTGTTTTAAGGGAACCTGTCACCAGTTTTTTGGCGTATAAGCTGCGGCCACCACCAGTGGGCTCTTATATACAGCATTCTAACATGCTGTATATAGGAGCCCAGGCCTCTGTGTAAAACATAAAAAAACACTTCATAATGCTCACTTAACGGTCGCGCTGCAGTGGATTCTAGTCAGATGGGCGTCTCCGTTGTCCGGTGCCGGCGCCGCCTCTTTCGGCCATATTTGTTGTCCTTCTGTAGCTGTGGTGCATGACGTGTCTATATTATCCACACTCTCCAGCATTGAGGTCCTGCGCAGGCGCACTTTGATCTGCCCTGAGCAGGGCAGATCAAAGTATTGTAGTGTGCCTGCACGGGACCAGCGAGTGTGTGTGTGACTTAGGACATGTCATGCACACAGGCTTCATAAGGAAGACGAAGATGGCTGAAAGAAGCGGCGCCGACACCGGACAACGGATACGCCCATCTGACTAGAGTCCACCACAGCGCAACCATTAGGTGAGTATTATGAAGTGATTTTTATGTTTTACACAGCTGCCTGTGCTCTTATATACAGCATATTAAAATGCTGTATATAAGAGCCCACTGGTGGTGGCCGCAGCTTATTCGCTGAAAAACTGGTGACAGGTTCCCTTTAAAGCTTTGTTGATATGTGTTTAAACTTTTCATAACTGAGTGATTTTCCATTTTTGCGCTTTTATTTTTACCTTCCCTTCCTGCGAGAGCCATAACTTTTATTTTTATGTACACATAGCCTATAGATGGATTTTGTGTTGCCGGGTGAGTTTTACTTTTGAATGACACCATTCTTTCTACTACATATTGTACTGGAAAACTGGAAAGAATTCCAAGTACGTTGAAATTGGTAAAAAAGCACAATTCCACAATGTTTTTTTGGGCTTTTTATTTACCATATTTAATGTACGGTTAAATTGACCGTAAATTGAATTAATTTGATAAATCAATTGATAAATTGAATATGATTATTCAGGTCTGTACATGTATGCAGATATCAAACACAGTTTCTTTTTCGTTAGGGGGTAAAAGAAAAAAATTGCAAAACCAATTTGTCTTGTCTCATGTTTTTCCAAGAGCCGTTTTCATTTTTTGTGATATGGGGCGGTGTGAGGGCTTATAGAGATATTTAGTGATACAATTTTGGGATAAATACCATGTATTTATTGCATTTTATTGCAATTTTGTGGTGACCCAAAAAAGTTAATTCTGGGGTTTTGATCATTTTTTTTTATGCAATTATCCAATCTGAATAACTAACGCAGTGATACCAAATATGTATATTTTTTAATGTGATAAAAGGGATTGATTTGACCTCCCCCCATATACTTAAAAGCTTTTCTTTCACCTTTAACTGAAATTAATCCCTTAGGAAAATTGAAGCTGTGATCATGTGATTGCTGTGCTATACAGAGCAGTGAATCATCCCTGCTATGTATAGTGAAAATCACGATCATGATCTCCTGTGAATGCCGGCCATAATGAAACTAATGACAGTCATCACCAGCCCCCCAATTGTCATGAGAACACATCGGTTCCCTAAAATCCTGTTGTGGGCACAATGGCCAAATAGAATGATGCGTCCCCCTGCCAGCACATGTTAAATGCCACTTTCAAAGATTGACAGAGGCATTTAATAGGTTAAAACCTCCCCTCCACCCGCAGCTGTTAAAAATACATAATGGTTGATTAAAATTAGGTGACCTAAATACCTCAAGCCTTTCAGTCAACCTGAGATGCATTTTGAGGTTAGGCCATACTGGCCTTTTAAGAAAAGGGGTGTGGCCATATGCACACCCTACAGGCATCCAAGGAGGCCTGTGCAATGTTTGCATGCCCTGGGAGACAGCAGCATGGACTGATGATAGAGCAGCCACCGCTGGCGGCCAGGAAGGGGAGAGGGATGGTGTCACCACCGGGGGAGGGGGCAGGACAGCATGGGCATGATAACAAGGGCATTACAGTGTGCACATAGCCTTAGAGTTTTCATCTCAGTTTCACCAAGCTCTGCCAAAATGTATGTGGATGTGATGCTACAGCTCGTCTACTTCATGATGAACTATGGCATATTGTAGGTTGGAAATTTTACTGCCTTGAGGCAGTAAGTATCCCTCATGCCCTGACCAATACAATATTTAAAAAGTATCCGCAGTTTTATTTATTTTTGTTATACCATTAGTACTTATGCATTGAAAGTAAAAGATCAGTCCACGAAGAAAAAAAAAAATCAGATTTCTCTGATAAAAATATATATTGCAAAATTTCTTATTTTCATTTGTACTATAGAGTTAGGACATAAAAGTTAAAATGATAGTTACATTTTATATGTTTTTGTAATGAAAGCATTGTATTCAAAATTCAACTTGTAAAAATAACAATGAGAAATGGTTGTTCCTTATTATTTCTGTTAGATGAGAGGTGAGCCTGTGGAAGGAAGGGCGCAATAGGGTCTTACCAGGTAGGCAGGGGGAGAAGAGGCGAAGAATGTACTCACCTATAGGGGTTGTGAGAGGTCACAACACCTAAAGAAGCATGTGATAGCTGCAGCACCAGAGATTTAGGCATCAAAGAAGACCGGTTGTCATCGCCGTGCTTTTCACCACTCCGAAGATGAAAATTAAATCATCCAAGTCTTTATTGAAGGAACTAATACAAGTCAACGCGTTTCTGGGGTCACAACCCCCTTCTTCAGGACAAAATATCACTGACAAGGATAGGCCACACTATATCCCGTGCCACACTGTATCCTGCACCACACTGTATCCGCTGCCGCACTGTATCCCGTGCCGCACTATATCCTGCACTGTGTCCTTTGCCGTACTGTATCCTGCACTGTATCACACGCCGCACTGCATCCTGCACTGTATCCCGTATGGTACTGTATTCTGCACTGTATCCCATGCCGCACTATATCCCGTGTTGCACTGTATCCAGCACCCCCATATACTGTGCTGCCGGCTGGGATCGGAGGTCCGAGGTGACGTGCATCAAGGAGGGGTGATCTGCAGCCTGAGCGGCACTGCACTACAGATATCACGCCATGCTCACCGCTTCCAGCCACATGCACTCACCTCAGACCTGCTCCCCCGGCAGCCGGTCCTGTCAGCCTGGTGTCTCTTCCTCCTGTCAGCGATCACAGTACAGAGGAGCGGAGGCCCGAGGTGAGCACATCTGGGGAGGGGTGGTGAGTGGCAGGAGAGGGGGTGGGGAGCGGCGAAGTGGGTGGTGATGAGTGGCAGGGTGGGGAGCAGCACGTGAGGATCAGTTACGGTACAATCACCACTTCCGGGCACCAATACCCACCCCATTCCGGCAAGTGACAGGGGTAAGTACAGCACACAGCATACGTTGTGAGCTCCACAAAGATGGCGGCGGTCTCCTCCCTCTGCTGTGATCTGGACAGCCCAGGGGGCGTATCCACTTCACTGCAGGGATGTCCAGTTCACTGCAGGGAGCGCTCTGTGTTAGGAAATAGGGTGTCAGCCTGACAATCAGAATCAATACACAGAGGGCTGCCATAAATGAAGTGAATAACTATCGTTATACACAGCAGATCCAAGATGGCAGCCCCCTATGTTTCAGTAAAAATAGAATTAAATAAAATCTAAATAAACAGTGAGTTTAGTTTTGTATTAAAAATACTTGATTTCATAATCACTAATATTAATACAAAAATAAAAATGTGACACTTTACCTTTAAATGTATTGTAAAAAAAAGAATGTCTTCATTTTGATTGAAAATCCTATAATTCCAATTTTTCACTCTTTACCAAAACTTCATAAGGATATATGTTCTCTTCCTCTAAGGCCTATTGTTGACGGGATCGGCTCACTCAATGAGCATCTCTGTGAGAGGATCGATTCCCTGCTACAACCTTATTTAAGTATACCACATATAGTGAAGAATTGCATTCTTTTATTAATCTATGTTTGGATTATTTTCTTAAACATATTTTTTTATGTTTGAAGATCAGTTTTTTCTTCAATTTCAAGGATATTCGATGGGGGCTAAGTTTTCTCCCTCATTTGCAAGCCTTTCGTTGCGTGGTGAGAGGATGTTTTTCTTTTTTCTGGTCAGAACTAGAGATGAGCGGTGTTCGAATCGAACTGTTCGCCAATCTCAAATTTGACCTGTTTTAGGCGATGTTCGAGTCGCTCGATGAACGTGAACAATTAGCTTCAAGTTCTACAGTTTGAGGTTATGTTCGATAACGGTTCGATCACCAAAAGCGTAACTGTCTTTTCACAGTAATACTGTCATTCAATGTTAATACAGTGGAACCTTGGTTAACGAGAACAATCCGTTCTGGGACTGTGCTTGTTAACTAAGTTACTCATTTAGCAAACCAAGATTTCCCATAGGAAATCATTGCAATGCAGACAATTCCTTCCACAACTTGTTAAATATCCCATCCTGGTCCCCTATTGTGCCATTCCACACATGCACAAACACACACAAACACACACAAACATACACAAACATACACACACACACATATTATTCTCACCTTACCTTCCGTTCCATCGCCGGCCTCCTGGGACTTGCAGTTCGCCGGTACAAGATGTGTATCGGGTAACCATCGCGACCGATGCCTGAACTTCCGCTGCCAGAGCGCTGACGTCAAAGGCAGGAGCCACTTGCCTCTGATTGGCCAGCGCGCTGCCTTTGAGTAGCGTCTGACAGAGGAAGTTCCTCCCTCGTCGCGATGGTTACCCGATACACGTAGTTCACCACTACAGGATGTGAATCGGGTGTTTTCTTTATTTGGTTATTTCAGTAGATTCTGATGGCATGAGAATTAAAACTTGCATATATCGTAAACCCTCGGCAAGTAACACAATTCTGAGGGCAGATTCATGCCACCTTAAGCATGTAAAAATTAATGTTCTAGTAAGAGAGATTATGAGAGCAAAAAGAATACATAGAGAGGACGGTCAGTTTATGAAAGAGATCGAAAATATGTAATAGATTGGCTCAACGTACCTACAGAAATTGGTCTTTATATTGAACACAAATTATGGGAGATAGTAAATCACAATTTGATTTAATCGTGAAAAACAAAAAATAAATAAACCTATTTTTGTGATCACTTTTAGTAATGAATTTCCCCAAATAAAAAATATCATTAACAAATCCTACCCATGCTGTGCAGTGATCTGTGTCCTAATGAAATAGTATGCAATGGATTTTTATTTTCAATTAAAAAAAAAAAAAAAACCTCCTACTTTACTTGATCTTTTGTCTGCCAGCCTACTTTGCCCAAAAGTAGACTCACCTGAAAATATGTGGCTGGCACCTTTTGGGATTCCACAAATGTGGTACAAATAAATGTGTGTGTTGTAAATATGTGAAGATCACAAAAACATTTGTACAGGGGGATGTGATAGAGAGAAAAATTAAGCAATTTGTTAACTGTACCAGCAAATATGTGGTTTAGTGAATATCTTGCAATAGTTGTAACTTGAAATATATTGGTGGCACTATAAAAAAAATTGGAATAACGTTTAAATGGACACATACATCTGATATATCCCGACATTTCCTTCAGGAGCATTGGGGAGATTTAAAATTTTTTTGGATTTTCCGGCTTCAAAAGGGTTAGTACATTTCCAAGAGGAGGAGACCATAGGAGAACTCTACAGAACAGAAAAGCATTCTGGATCTTAATGATGGATACTTCTATTCCTGGTGGATTGAACATACTGTATAGATCTTATTTTGCACTATTGAAGAGATTTAAGATTTGAATTTTGTCTGAATTTTATTGATATGGGGAAATAGGTTATGATTAAGAGGCATGTACCCTTGAAATGTGTAAAATGCATTGGGGTATATCTTTTACTACCCACCTATTTGTCATTTTTGTATATCATGGGTTTTTTTTTTTAAAATAAAGCCTATCCGTTTTTGAAGAGCTGGATTTTCCTTGAATTTTTTCCAGTAACTATGGGCCTCCCCAGCCTGAGAATACTAGCCCCTATCTGTCGGTGTTATCTTGATGATTTTTTTTTTTAATTATTAATTTAAATAATTAAAAAAGCCCCTTCTATTTTAATATATAGCCAAGATATCATGCATGGCTGAGGGCTAAAAGAAAGGTCCATCAGCTCACCAGTCCATTGGGTATTTGATAGAATAGAACAGCCACAGTTGCCATGTACAGAAGTTCCTGAGCTGGTTAAGTATTCAAGAAGAAGGGAAAAAAATCCAGCTCCCGCAGGAATAGTGTGGAATGGCATTCCGGACTTGTTATCTTGAAAACATCTTTTTATTTCGACCATTGTAAAAACATTGGAATTGCTGGCCAATGCGTTTCGAGCAATTTGCTGTTACATAGCCATGAGTAAGAGCAAATTGCTCGCAACACGTTGGACAGTGATTTCTATGCTTTTAAAATGGTGGAAATAAAAAGATGTTTTTAATACAACTCCAGAATGCCATTCTATACTATTACTGTGAGAACAGTATTTTTTTACCTTCTTTTTGAATGGCTGGGGGCTGCAGCCTGTAGGCGTATGCTTTATCTGCACTGGTTTTCTATATACAGGGCACCCTTAGTCATTCTTTTTATTTATTTTTACTTTTCACTCTGGCAGATAGACAGCCTTTGTGAGGGCAACCAGAGATGCAACCAGTCTCACTAAAGCCAATCACAGATGCACAGACGCTTTTACAGACAGTGGGCAGGATAAGGAGTGAATATGCATGAGGAATAATGAGCGGCCCCGGAAACAGTGTTAGAGATGCGCTGATGAGAATGGTATGTCCTGCTTTAACCATTTTGCTTTTTTTACAGGGATTTCAGTGGCCAATCACATATTTGGCATGGCTGCAATGGCTCCAGAAGACTAAAATGCTCACTGATTGGCTGCTCTACAACCTTTCAACAAGCAGAAAGACATGAGCCCGCGAGCCACAGTTTGGGGACCCCTGGATTATACAAATATTAAGATTTGACTAATATTCACACTTATAAACAAGTTTATAAGGGGCACATAGAGCAGAAATAGCGCAATATAATATAACAATCCCAGGTTAAAAGTAGGAACATCTGGATGTAATTTATACTTTTATATTTTTGTACAATTAAAATCTCATGAGCACAAAATCATTCTGCTGTGGTTTTCCCACAGCTGAAACTTATATCCACTTAGAATTCTCGCTTTCATGAAGACTGATAAAAAAAATAACATAGAAGTGAAGTTTCTTCATTCTTTTAATAACATGCATACATTTGATTATTGAGAAACAGGAAAATCATCAGTGAGTCGAGTGTGAGCCGAGAGTCAAAAGTATCCTTAGTGATTCAGAAGCCTTGTACTTCATTATTTATAGCTTATAACAGAAGAGAAGTACCAATCATGTATGGCATGCAATACCTATTTACATGAAAATGAGGAAATGAAGTCTGTCTATTATTACTACACCCACTGTTTCTTAAAATACTAACCTTCAATGAATGACTCAGGTTCCCTTAGGTTTTTTTCGTACATTTACAGTATTTAATAGAGATTCAGTACATTCAAAATGTAAAATTCCCAATGCAATATTGTTTTAAATTATATCAAATAAAATGAAAGCTATATACACAATGATCTGAGTTATAAGGCTTACAGAGCATCTGACTCCATGTCTTTGGACAGTGGACAATTTTTGCTCTTGATTTGATTCCCATTGCTCGTCTAAGAATTTTTTTTTCATTCATTATACGATGTCAGCTATACAGTGCCTTGCGAAAGTATTTGGCCATCTTGAATTTTTCAACCTTTTCCCACATTTCAGGCTTGAAACATAAAAATAAAAAAAAATTAAATTAATGGTGAAGAATCAACAACAAGGGGGAGACAATTGTGCAGTTGAACAAAATTTATTGCTTATTTTAAACATTTTAAAAAATAAATAACTGAAAAGGGGGCGTGCAATATTATTCAGCCCTTTTAAGTTAATACTTTGTAGCGCCACCTTTTGCTGCGATTACAGCTGCAAGTCGCTTGGGGTATGTCTCTATCAGATTTGAAATAAACTGTGGAAAGAAAAAGCGCAATAGGGTCTTACCCGGTATATATCCGGGAAAAAATTAAAGGGAATGCACTCACCTTCAGTAGTTGTGACAGTCACAACTACTATAAAAGCTTATTTTGTAGAGATGAAGTCTGCTGCAGCCCCCGTGGTTGATAACAGAGAACAATAGAGAAGGGGTTTTATGCCGCGCTGTTCATCAGGAAGGAGGACAAAGAGATGGTCAATGTTCCTTTATTGTAGCTTGTTGTCTACGCGTTTCAGGAGCTCTGCTCCCTTCATCAGGACATACAGTACAAAAAAATATGTTTTTTTTGTACTGTATGTCCTGATGAAGGGAGCAGAGCTCCTGAAACGCGTAGACAACAAGCTACAATAAAGGAACATTGACCATCTCTTTGTCCTCCTTCCTGATGAACAGCGCGGCATAAAACCCCTTCTCTATTGTTCTCTATCAGATTTGCACATTGAGAGACTGAAATTCTTGCCCATTCTTCCTTTGCAAACAGCTTGAGCTGAGTGAGGTTGGATGGAGAGCGTTTGTGAACAGCAGTTTTCAGCTCTTTCCACAGATTCTCGATTGGATTCAGGTCTGGACTTTGACTTGGCCATTCAAACACCTGGATACGTTTATTTGTGAATCATTCCATTGTATATTTTGCTTTATTTTTTGGATCATTGTGTTGTTGGAAGACAAATCTCCGTCCCAGTCTCAGGTCTTTTGCAGACTCCAACAGGTTTTCTTCAAGAATGGTCCTGTATTTGGCTCCATCCATCTTCAATTTTAACCATCTTCCCTGTCCCTGCTGAAAAAAAGCAGGCCCAAACCATGATGCTGCCACCACCATGTTTGACAGTGGGGATGGTGTGTTCAGGGTGATGAGCTTTTTTGCTTTTACGCCAAACATATCATTTGGCATTGTGCCCAAATAGTTTGATTTTGCTTTCATCTGACCAGAGCACCTTCTTCCACATGTTTGGTGTGTCTCCCAGGTGACTTGTGTCAAACTGTAAATGACAGTTTTTATGGATATCTTTGAAAAATGGCTTTCTCCTTGCCACTCTTCCATAAAGGCCAGATTTGTGCACTGTACGACTGATTGTTGTCCTATGGACAGACTCTCCCACCTCAGCTATAGATCTCTGCAATTCATTCAGAGTGATCTTTGGCCTCTTAGCTGCATCTCTGATCAGTCTTCTCCTTGTTTGAGATGAAAATTTACATGAACAACCGGGTCTTGGTAGATTTGCTGTGGTATGATACTCCTTCCATTTCAATATGATCGCTTGCACAGTGCTCCTTGGGATGTTTAAAGTTTTGGAAATCTTTTTGTAACCAAATCCGGCTTTAAACTTCTCAACAACAGTATCACGGACCTGCCTGTTGTGTTCCTTGGTCTTCATGATGCTATCTGCGCTTTAAACAGAACACTGACCCTATCACAGACCAGGTGCATTTATACGAAGACTTGATTACACACAGGTGGCTTATATGTGTCATTATCAATCATTTAGGACAACATTGGATCATTCAGATATCCTCAATGAACTTCTGGAGTGAGTTTGCTGCACTAAAAGTAAAGGGGACGAATAATATTGCACGCCCCACTTTTCAGTTTTTTATTTTTTTAAAAAAACTTCAAATAAGCAATAAATTTCGTTCAACTTCACAATTGGGCTCCACTTGTTGATTCTTTACCATAACATTAAAATTGTTATCTTTATGTTTGAAGCCTGAAATGTGGGAAAAGGTTGAAAAATTCAAGGGGGCTAAATACTTTCGCAAGGCACTGTATGGAACTTTTTGTTCAGTAGGGCCATTTAACTAATTTTAATGCAATTTTCTAAGGGGGAGTTGCTCAAAAGATAACATGGGCTTGTGTGTCTTTAGACTGTTTGGAATAAATACCATGTGAGCAATGGCCCTCTTGCAAAAGACCATAAAATTAGCATATTGGCACACTAAATATAAAGGACAATATCTATGAAAACTTAGGATGGATTAAGAAAATACTCAGGCGAACAGCAATAATAAAGTAAGAGCAAAAATGCACAACATTTGTATTGGTGAAAAATTAATTTTAAAAAGAAAGTTCACAACTATCGGAGTGACGGATGGACACTGACTGTAAAAGTCCAGATCCACACAACTTACCTAATTCCCATGCACCGATCCAAGGCCCAGAGTTCTCCGTGAAATCCGGGTAATTATAAAGAAATGGCCACCTGGATAATTTAAAAAAATAAAAGGAAAAAGAAAAAAATTAGGGATAGAGCAAACTTACCAGTCTCCCATGTAGCGGTAACACTAATTCCAAAAGCCTCTCATTCACCTCATGCATATGCCCTGCTTCCACCACCTACCGGCAGTCCCGGCGTCCCTGATTGGTTGCAGTCAGGCAGTGCCCCATCCTGTGTGACAACATGTCTGACTGTTTAGAATCACACACAATGTCTTCATATCTATAGTGGAGTAAAATAAAAAAAATTGTTTATTTTTACACCACGATACAGACACACACAACATCTGTATTTACAAGCAGTCAGACTTAACCCTCAGACCTAACCCTGTGTGACAGCATGTCTGACTGCTTGCAAATACTATAATGTATTTAAAAGCTAAACCACAAAAAGAGGAATTATCTCCCAAATATTAAAAAAATTCAAGGCAAGAAAGGGCAACAAAGTTTACCTGCCCAGGCGACAGAAATAAATGCACTCACAGGATGCCGCAAAACCCTTTAATAAAGATTAAGGCAACAGGTGCAAAACACTCACACACTGCATGAAAACCCTTGACGTTGGGTTGTGAGCATCCGTATTTTGGCCAAAATATCAACTTATACCCCATATGTATTTATGATACTTTTTTTTTTTTTGCACTTATATCTTTAAACAGGATGCAGTTTGACCCATTAATGTAGGCTTTGTAAACTGAGGTCTCCATTCCTCTGTGGTGCACTTATATAGTGCTGGGCAGCCTGCCTAGTCTAATAGTATAGATGTCATCAATGGGCTGTTAGCCAGACACTGTGCACCTACATGTGTGAATGATGCCCTATACAAGTCATTTGTATAGTGCAATTTTAATACTAAGACATCACCTCCTCCATGAATTGGTGTTTGTGAGTGATTGCTTCATCAATGTTTTGCACCTCTTGCCTCCATCTTTATTAAGGGGTTTTGCTGCATCCTGTGAGTGCATTTGTTTCTGTGGTCTGGGCAGGTGAACATCGCAGTCTGACTGCAACCAATCGCAGATGACTGGACAGCACCACTGCCGGTGGTCGGGGGAAGCAGTGCATATGCATATGATTAATGGATTTCATGGAAGTAGCGTTACAGCCGCTCAGTAAACTACTAAGTGTAATGCTCCTTGTATTGTTTCCTATCCCTTCTACCACCATTTTAAAATGCATGATTAGGGTCTCTATAGACTTATATGAGGACTGATGTCAGGCTAGACATCTAAGATCAATTCTAAGCCTGAACCGGGTTTCTTTTTTTAAAATCCAGTTGAACCCGCTAATCCGGGGTATCTGCGGGTTCACCCATTACTATTTACAACTTGATTACCTCTTGTAAATAACCAGTTTGCATGGGAGGGAGGTCATCTTGTCAAGTGCAGTGTGCTGTAGAAATGTTTGGAATATTTTGGGATTGCTCTCAACTGCACCCAGAATAGTCCAAAAAGTAAAAAAAAAAAGCAAAAATATTTCACCCACCCACAAAATAAAAAATGAAAACAATATTATACCAATAAATGCGTACATATATGTAAGAAAAAAACAAAAACAACTAAAGTATACAGTTGAAACCAGAAGTTTGCATACACTATGTAAACATTATCTAACATATCCATGTTTTTCTCATTATCTGACATGAAATCAGAATAAACCTTTCCCATTTTAGGATTACCAAAATTATTTAGATATTCCAAATGCCAGAATATTGAGAGAAAGAATGTTTTGAAGAATTTTTATTACTTTCTGCAAAGTCAAAACTTTACATACATTTAACCCCTTAAGGACGAAGCCAGTTTTGTCCTTAATGCCCAGGCCATTTTTTGTAATTTTGACCAGTGTCACTTTATAAGGTTATAACTCTGAAACGCTTCAATGGATCCCGGTGATTCTGAGATTGTTTTTTCGTGACATATTGGGCTGCATGATAGAGGTAAATTTAGGATGATTTTTTCTATTTTATTTGTGAAAAAATCTGAAATTTGACAAAAAATGTTTACATTTTGCAATTTTCAAACTTTTAATTTTTATGCCCATAAACCAGAGAGTTATGTCACACAAAATAGTTACTAAATAACATTTTCCACATGTCTACTTTACATCAGCGTAATTTTGGAAACAACATTTTTTGGGTTTAGGAAGTTAGAAGGGTTCAAAGTTCATCAGCAATTCCCCATTTTTTCAACCAAATTTACAAAACCATTTTTTTGGGGACCACATCATATTTGAAGTGACTTTGAGAGGCCTGGGTGACAGAAAATACCCAAAAGGGACACCATTCTAAAATTTGTACCCCTCAAGGTACTCAAAGTCACATCAAAGAAGTTTATTAACCCTTCAGGTACTTCACAGGAACTAAAGTAATGTCAAATGAAAAAAAAATAAAAATTAACATTTTATCTAAAAATGTTGCTTTAGCACTAATTTTCTTACTTTTTCAAGAGGTAACACTAAAAATTTGACCTCACACCTTGTTACCCACTTTCTTGTGAGCACGCTGATACCCCACATGTGGTCAGAACCCTTTGTTCGGGTAAATGGGAGGGCTTGGAACGAAAGGAGCAATATTTGAATTTTGGAAAGCAAATTTTGCTGAAACAGATTGCGGGCACCATGTTGCATTTACAGATCCCCTAAAGTACCTAAACAGCAAAAAAAACCCTCAAGTGACCCCATTTTGGAAACTATACCCCTTAAGGAATTTATCTAGATGTTTAATGAGTACCCTGAGCCCCCAGGTGCTTCACAGAAGTTTATAATGTTGAGCTGTGAAAATAAAAAAATACATTTTTACTACAAAATTGTTACTTCAACCAGATAGCTTTTTTTTTACAAGAGTAAAAGGAAAAAAATCAGCATAAAATTTATTGTGCAATTTCTCCTGAGTATGCTGATACCTTATGTGTGGTGGAAATCAACTGTTTGGGTGCACAGCAGGGCTCGGAAGGGAAAAAGTGCCATTTTACTGAACAATTGGCTGGAATAATTAGCGGACGCTATGTCGCATTTGGAAAGCCCCTAAGGTACCTAAACAGTGAAGTTCATCCACAAGTGACCCCATTTTGGATACAAGACACTTCAAGGCTTTTATCTAGGTGTATATTGAGCATTTTGAATCCACGAATACTTCACAAAATTTGATAAGCTTAGGTTGCCATATTGAAAATTTTCATTTTTTTCACAAAAATGTTGATTTAGCATCACATTTCTCACTTTTTCAAGAGGCAACAACAAAACGTGGACTTCACAGGTTATTATACAATTTCTTGTGAGCGCAGGGATACCCCACATGTGGCCAAAAATCTCTGTTTGTATAAATGGGAGGGCTTGGAATGGAAGGAGCACCATTTGAATTTTGGAAAAGTTGAAATAAATTGCGCGCACCATGTCACATTAGCAGGGCCTCTTGGGTACCTATACATCAGAAACCCCCCCCCCAATGACCCCATTTTGGAAACTGGACCCCTCAAGTTTTATTCAGGAGTATAGTAAGCATTTTGAATCCACAGGTACTTCACAAAAATGTGGCTGTAGCAACAAATTTCTCACTGTTAGGCTATGTGGCGATGATTCACCGACACGGCATCTAGTACACAGTGTCAGCCTTCCTGCAGAGATGTGAGTGTTGTCCACTGGAGAACGCAGCTGCCCATGCCCATGATTTGGGTTCAGGCTGCTGTGGAGCTCTATTCTACCTGCAGAGAACACTCTTGTCTCTGCAGCATAAATTGACATGCTGAGGCTTAGGAAGCTGCACCACAGGTCAGTTTATGCTGCAGAGAAAAGAAGCACAGTGTGCATGGGATTTCTAAAAATCCTTCTACTGTGCTTCTACTGCTTAACGCAGCGCTATGGACACAGGGAAAACACTCTGCACCCAAAACACTGCAAACCCTAATTGTGGGCACACAGCCTAAAATGCTACAATGGATGAATGGATAGATGTCAAACATATATAACGTCCTACCCCCTGCATATTCTAAGCTGGTGCCCTTTAGTGCCTTTTATGTGGCACTAAAGGATGCCTAGCCTTGCATTTAGCCCAAAAAAAAAAATTAAAATAAATGACGTGGGCTCCCCCCTATTTTTGATAACCAGCTAGGGTAAAGAAGACAGCTGTAGCCTACAAACCACAGCTGACAGCTTCATCTTGTCTGGTGATCAATTTGGAGGGCTCCCCAAGCTGTTTTTTTTTAATTATTTATAAATAAATAATTAAAAAAGAAACAAACGTGGGGTCCCCCCAAATTAGATCACCAGCCAAGGTGAAGCTGACAGCTGGGGTCTGGTATTCTCAGGGTGGGAAGAGCCATGGTTATTGGACTCTTCCCAGCCTAAAAATAGCAGGCCGCAGCCGCCCCAGAAGTGGCGCATCCATTAGATGCGCCAATCCTGGCACTTCGCAACAACTCATCCCTTGCCCTGGTGCGGTGGCAAACGGGGTAATAAATGGGGTTGATACCAGATGTGTAATGTCACCTGGCATCAAGCTCAGCAATTAGTGATGTCACGGCATCTATCTGATACCAGAAATAACTAATTGACAGTAATAAAAAAACAATTGACAAAAAAAAATATTTGAAAAAACACTCCCCAAAATATTCCCTCTTTAACCAATTTATTGAAAAGAAAAAAAAAATCGGGTCCCCTGTAAGCCATTTTGGAAGTCCCACGACAATTCTGGACCTTCTAGAATATGGGGGGCACGTTCAGGGAACGTATCCCCCATATTCTAGGTGTGCAGACCCTCCATTTGAGGAGAGTGGGTGCAATGACATTGCACCCACTCTCCCCGGGTCACAGCTGCAGAGTCCGTGTACCCAGCGTTTCTGAAAGCAAAGCAGGAAGCTGAGCTGACAGCCGCTCTGCGCATGTGACCAGCGTGCACTGTGAAGGAGGAGGGGGCTGCGGGGGATCAGAGCTGTGACAGGTACGGGGAACACTGGGGAACACCGGGGGGAATAGGGGGTGACATGGCAGGGCCTGGGGAGCAGTTGTCTGTCGCATATGTCATGGCACATGCGACAGAAACCAGAGGAAAAGGGTGAATGCAGGAGGTGCGCTGCTGTGCGCGAGGCCATGTTTGATTTTCGGGAGGGGATTGGGGGTCGGGGGGCACTTTGGCAACACCGAAGGACCGGAGGGGACCAGGGAGGAGATTTATCTCCCATCTGGCACGTTTGATCATGCCAGATGGGAGATAAATCATTTTTTACCGGCGCTGTCATTTACTGTAATGTGATCATCGGTATACGGTGTATACCGGTGATCACGTGAGTGGGGACCGGAAAAACCAGCCTGAGTCATGATCTCCAGGGTCTCAGCTACCCCCGGTAGCTGACATCCCGGAGATTTTCTGACTCTGGGGGGTGCTATACCCTTTTTTCCGACCGCTGTAAAAAAGCGGCGGATCGGAAGAAGTACTCTTATTTACCGCCGTTAAAAGGCATATCGGCGGTCGTTAAGGGGTTAATAAAGGTATTTGGTTGCAATGCCCTTAAACATTATGACTTGGGTCAAATGTTTTGAATATCCTTCCACAAGCTTCTCACAATAATTGGTAGGAATTTGGGCCCATTCCTCCTGACAGAACTGGTGTAACAGTGCCCAGTTTGTAGGTCCCCTTACTCACAGCTGCCTTTTTAGCTTTGTCCATCAATTTGCAACAGAAAAGATTAAGGTTTTGCGATGGCCACTCCAAAGAATTATCCTTAAGCCACTTTGTAACCAGTTTGGTAGTATGCTTTGAGTCATTGTTCATTTGGAAGACCCATTTCCGCCCCAGCTTTATTTAAGTTCCTAGCTTATGTCTTTGAGATGTTGCTTCAGTATTGACATATAATCTTCTTTCCTCATGATGCCATCTATTTTGTGAAGTGCACCAGTTCCTCCTGCAGAAAAACAACCCCACAACATAATGCTGCCAAGACATCGACAGTCACTGACTGGTGATATTTATTCTGCATCTGTACTGTATGACTTGGAGAAATTCTTGTGACGCTAGTGGGATCAATAGGGGTATAATCAGGTCACAGCCTAGAATCAGAATACTTGGAGGGTAGCAGATCAGAGCAAAGGGACGAAATAAGGGATGGTCAAAGTCAGAGATCTGGTAGAAAAAGATCAATCCACAGAACACTGTTAACTGAGGCCAACAACCACTACTAACAAAAAGGCTAAGACTGGCAGTGTATCTGGGATAAACAGCTCAACTAAATACCTGGGCATTTACGCTCATGAAAAAATTGATATCTGCCGCTGACCCGCAATGACTTATGGAGCATCGTTATGAGAAAACTCTCAGAACAATGCTCCATAGGAATTGATGGATGTCTTGGGACATTACTTTTTGATTTATTTTGAAGTAATAAAATGGTGAATGAGGGAGTGTGGGGAGTGATTATTCAATTAAACTTCCCTTTGTCTGTGTCTTTTTTAACTCGATACTTGCTGGCTTAGTAATGGGGTGTCGTACATCAAACTTTTAAGTATTACCTTGGTTGCCACTGGACCAGGGCAATGGTAAAAGAACCGGGTAAAGTACTTGAATTGGCACATATAATGGATGCACCACTTCTAGAACATCTGCAGGCTGATATATTTAAACTAGGAAAGGTAAAAAAAAATGGCCATTCCCACCATCATAACACCACCCTTCATCTGTCTGCTTTACCTTGGCATTCCATCAAAAAATAGGGAGGAGCCCACACAATTTTTTTTTTACTTTTTATTGAAATAATTTAAACAAAATGGCTTCGGATCACATCTAATTTTGATAACCAGCCAAGGTGACAGCTGTGGGTTACAGCCCACAGACGTCTATTTGACCTGCAATGGATATCAAAAATAGGTGGGAGCCCACCCCATTTTTTATTTATTTTATATCTACATGTTTGCTGGATAATCGCTCCCATTTTGCTTCTTTTTGCAGCCCTCTAGGCATTACTATGGCTGTTTTACAGCATAAACGCTTGCGTCCCCATAAACTTATATGGTATCTGTAGTCAAGTTGGGTTCAAGTCTTATTAGGAAACTTCTCCCTCCTAGAATTGTAGGTTTGCTAGTGGTTGTGTACTTAGTATTTTGCACTTGTACTAACCTCACCTTTTCATGGGGAGTCTGCTGCATCTTATACTGCTTTGGTATTGTTGTCTGGCATTGGTAAGGAAGGCTGCTTTCTTTCTGTGATTTTTTTAAGACTTGGTGTTGTCCTTTAAAATCAGTATGAAGTGAAAGCTGCACACCAAATTCAGAGAAATATGAACAAGCATAACTGCTTTATAATATATAAGGAATGAAAAATACAAATCGCCATATGAAAAATTTGACATTGCATAACTGCTATGGATTATTTGAAAAAAAGAGATATTTAGCTAATGTATTGATCAATTCATTACTGCCCTATACCACTTCACGGTAATCTCTTATTTATGGGGTGCCTAACCAACTGTTACCTCTATATGCGGTTAAAAACTGCTTGTGTGAATGGGTTCCTAACCAAAAGTTACCTCTATGTGCAGTTGAAACCTGCTTGTGTATGAAAGGAAAGGGACCTGGCTATATAGGAAATTGAATGAACATGGCTAAAGGACGGGACTGGGTTATCAGACAGAAAAAACTGCATATAAATCAATAAGACTGCTGGAACACCATTGTAAATGTGAACAGGGTGCTAGCCAAAATATACACAATCTACATGAAGTGAAAGCTGCACACCAAATTCAGAGAAATATGAACAAGCATAACTGCTTTATAATACATAAGGAATGAAAAATACAAATATCCATATGAAAATTTTGAAAAATTGAAATGTGATATTGCATAACTGCTGAGGATTATTTGAAAAAAGAGATATTTAGCTAATGTATTGATCAATTTATTACTGCCCCATACTACTTCATGTTAATCTCTTATTTATAGGGTCCCTAATTAAATGTTACCTCTATATGTGGTTAAAACCTGCTTGTGTGTTTCAACCGCACATAGAGGTAACTTTTGGTTAGGGACCCATACACACAAGCAGGTTTTAACCGCATATTGAGGTAACATTTGGTTAGGGACCCCATAAATAAGAGATTACCGTGAAGTGGTTATGGGGAAGTAATGAATTGATCAATGCATTAGCAAAATATCTCTTTTTTCCAAATAATCCACAGCAGTTATGTAATGTCACATTTCAATTTTTCAAATTTTTCATATGGCTAATTGTATTTTTCATTCCTTAGGCATTATAAAGCAGTTATGCTTGTTCATATTTCTCTGAATTTGGTGTGCAGCTTTCACTTCATATAGATTGTGTATATTTTGGCTAGCACCCTTTTAACATTTACAATGGTGTTCCAGCAGTCTTTTTGGTCCCTAAAAATCAGGACGGCAAAATACAGTGGGACCTCGGATTCCGAGTAGAGATGAGCGATGTTCGAGATTCGAGGTTCGCCAATTTCATGTTCGAGTGATTTTGGGGCGTTCTCGAGATCGAACTCGAACTCGAGCTTTTTGCTAAAAGCTCGACAGTTCGAGTTAGGTTCGAGAACGGTTCGCTCAGCATAAACGTGGCTTTTCACAGTAAGGCTATGTGCACATGTTGCTATCTGCATGCGTCCTGCATCCCCAGCACAATCCCTCTCCCTTTCCTACTCACCGATCACGGGCGCCTCGCTGCACACTGTCACAAATCTGCTTTGTCTTTTCCTCTTTAGAAAATGGATGCCGCTTCATTAGTCAATTAGTTATTCCATGCTTTCCCTGCCCACCGGCGCCCATGATTGGTTGCAGTCAGACACGTCCCCAAGCTAAATGACAGCTTTGTCACTGCAAGCAATCACAGCCGGCGGCCAGCGGGTCTATATCGTGCAGTAAAATAAATAAATACATTTTAAAAAAATGCGATTCCCCCCATATTTGATACCAGCTAGGATAAAGCCACATGGCTGGAGGCTGGTATTGTCAGGATGGAGAGCACCACGTTATCGGGAGCCCACCACCCTAACAATATCACCCAGCAGCCGGCCGGAATAGCTGCATCTATTAGATGCGACAGTCCCGGGGGACTCTACCCAGCTCATCCCAGCTCATCCCAAATTGCCCTGGTGCGGTGGCAATCGGGGTAATAATGAGTTTAATCATGCCAGGCGTCTCCCCGAGATACCTTCCATGATTAAACTTAAAGTGAAAGTAAATAAATACACACACCAAAAAATCCTTTATTTGGAATAAAAGACAAACCCCCCTCCTCTTTCACCCCTTTATTAACCCACAAATACCCCTCCAGGTCCGACGTAATCCAAATGACACTGTCATCTCTGCTCCCTGAAGATGTAGCAGCACCGTAGAACACCATCGCGCTGTATCAGGTCCATGTAGCAATGAAGTGAATCGCGCTGTCAGCAAAGACTTCAGTCAGCACTACAGGCTTCAGGATTACACAATCTGCCTATGTTTGTCAATAGAAGTAAGATCTCAGTGGATTGGGCACTCGCATGAGGTCGTGAGTTCTAGTCCCGTTCCCAGTAAAGAATTTAATTTTTTTATTTTTTTTCATTTTCTTATTTTTAATTATATCATGCAGTAAAATAAATAAATAAAAAAAAAAGCGGTTCCCCCCATATTTGATGCCAGCCAGGCATCTTCTCTCTCTCTCTCTCGCTCTCTCTTCTTTCTCTCTTTCTCTCTCTCTTCCTTCTCTCTTTCTCTTCTTTCTCCTCTTTCTCTTCTCTTTTTCTCTCTTTCTCTCTCTCTCCTTCCTCTCTCTCCTTTCTCTCTTTCCTTTCTTTCTCTCCTTTCTCTCTCTCTCTCCTTTCGCTCTCTCTCTCCTTTCGCTCTCTCCTTTCTTTCTCTTCTTCCTTTTCTCTCTTTCTCTCTCTCTCTCTTCTTTCTCTCTCTCTTTCTCTCTCTCTTCTTTCTCTCTCTCTTTCTCAGACCTGGCGATGATCAGCTGATGCGGTCACCTGACGGAATCAGCTGACACTATAAGTCAAGCGGTGAGGCCGGCTTTTTACCGCCCGGCCGGCTAAACTATCAGCTGATGCTGTCGGACAGGAGTCTGCACTGAAGTGTGTAGTTTGTATTTTTTTTTTTGCACTGATACATCAGCTGATTGTATAAAAGCCGTTTATACAATCAGCTACTGTGTCATGTGATTCAGGCCCTTGAACCTGACATATCATCTGATCGCTTTGCCTTCCAGCAAACCGATCAGATGATATTGGATCTGGATTGGACGGTGCGGGACCCTTGACCCAGGATTACTGCGGAGGGGGGTTCTTTATTTCAATAAAGATGGAGTCACTAATTGTGTTGTGTTTTATTTATAATAAAAATATTTTTTCTGTGTGTTGTGGTTCTTTTTATCAGTACTAGAAATTTATGGTGGCCATGTCTAATATTAGCGTGACACCATGAATTTCGAGCTTAGGGCCAGATGATAATATACAGCTAGCCCTAACCCCATTATTACCCAGCAAGCCACCCGGCTTCAGGGCAGCTGGAAGAGTTGGATACAGCACCAGAAAATGGCGCTTCTATGAAAGCTTGGGCACCCTGAGCTGCGGATTCCAATCCCTAGCTGCCTAGTTGTACCTGGCTGGACACAAAAATATGGCAAAGCCCACGTCATTTGTTTTTGAATTATTTCATGAAATTCATGAAATAATTAATAAAAAAAGGGCTTCCCTATATTTTTGGTTCCCAGCTGGGTACAAATAGGCAGCTGGGGGTTGGGGGCAGCCCGTAGCTGCCTGCTGTACATACAAAAACATGGCGAAGCCCACATAATTTTTTTGGGGGGAAAAAAACTACTGCATACAGTCCTGGATGGAGTATGCTGAGCCTTGTAGTTCTGCAGCTGCTGTCTGTCTGTATGGAGGAGAGCAGACAGCAGCTGCAGAACAGCAAGGCTCAGCATGCTCCATTCACAAGTGTATGCAGGACAGCAGACATCAGCTGCAGAACTACAAGGCTCAGCATACTCCATCCCGGACTGTATGCAGGAGTTTTTTGCCCACCAAAAAAATTACGTGGGTTTCGCCATATTTTTATATGCTAGCCAGGTACAGCAGGTACCTATGGGCTGCCCCCAAACCCCAGCTGCCTATTTGTACCCGGCTGGGAACCAAAAATATAGGAAAGCCCATTTTTTTATTATTTCACGAATTTCATGAAAAAATTAAAAAACAAATGACGTGGGCTTCGCCCCATTTTTGTGTTCAGCCAGGTACAACTAGGCAGCTGGGGATTGGAATCCTCAGCACAGGTTAGCCCGAGCTTTCTGGGCCCCTCTGCTGCAAATTGCAATCCGCAGCCGCCCCAGAAAATGGCGCTTTTATAGAAGCGCCATCATCTGGTGCTGTATCCAACTCTTCCAGCTGCCTTGATGCCGGTGGCTCGCTGGGTAATTATGAGTTAATACTAGCTTTGTTTTACTAGCTAGTATTAAGTCAGAGATTCTTAATGTCAGGCAATTTTGACCCAGCCATTAAGAATCTCCAATAAAGGGTTAAAAAAAGACACTACACAGAGAAAAAATACTTTAATAGAAATAAATACACAGACACACTTAGAGACTCCATGTTTATTACTCCGTCTCATCCCTCCACGATCCTGCTCTTTTGTCTTCTTTCTTCTTCAACCCATGCAGCTCTGCTACATCAGCAGCGCTGCATGGGAGGAAGACGCTGCTGTTCCCCGTGCAGGCTTTTCACCCCGTGAATGATCAGTGCTGCTGGCTGTTAGCAGTGACGTCACCGCTGACAGGCGCGTTGCTATAGCAAAGGTGATTGACCGGCTGTGGCAGCCGGTGAATAACAGAACGGGGAAGCAGAACGGGGAGTCGACCGTGTGCCAGAGTATGTACTGACAGGTCCTAGCATGACATCACAGCCATGTGACCAGTCTGTAGCCAATGAGATAATAGACATGTGACTGGTCACATGGCTATTTTGACGTCACGATAGGTCCTATGCTGGTGCTGGTTACCGGGAGGATGCAGCGATTATTGGAAGGAAAAGCGGCCGGAGACAGATTGCAGGACACATCGCGGGGACAGGTAAGTGTTATGGCAATGTTTATTAACTGTATGTGTACATTTTAACGTGTTTTATATGTTTGTGATTGCCTCCCATTGGTTTCAATGGGGTTCCAGAGGTTCAAGCATTGTTCGCAAACCGAGTTACAAATCTGCAGCAAGCTTTGCTCATATAGCGAAATGTTTGCACACTGGGTTACTCGTAATTAGAGATGAGCGAACCTCTAGAGGCTCGAGTTTGGTTGGGTTTGTCGAACAGAGGCCGCGTTAGAGTTCGGTTTGGCGAGCCGTTCGACGAACCGAACCGAACTCGAGCCTCTAAAGGTTCGCTCATCTCTAATTACGAGTAACCCAGTTTGAAAACATTTCGCTATACGAGCAAAGCTTGCTGCAAATTTGTAACTCGGTTTGCGAACAATGCTTTGCTGTAGGAGTAAATACTCACCACACACACTTGCGGTTCCATACTTTCACCGTGATCTGACCCGCTCTGACTGCTTCTAGTGGCCCGCGGGCACATAGATCCAGTAAAAATTGCAGCCGGTGCAGGGACTACTGCTATCTGTGCTTGATGTCTGCCGGCACTGAGCTCTCCCTGCACACCTCTCAAAGGCAGCGCACTGACCAATAAGAGGCAAGCTGCTCATACGTATAATGTCTGCTGCTGAAACACTGACAGCGCCAGCCCCTGCATCGGCCGTGATCGTTACTAGGTCCACATGCCTGCGGACTGCAAGAACCAGGGAAGAGGCTGCCGGGGGAATGGAGGATAGGTAAGAATAATGTGTGTGTGTGTGTGTGTGTGTGTGTAATAGCACAATAGGGAAGTTGTGGAACAGTTGTCTGCTTTTCAGTTGTTTCCTATGGGAAAAGTTGTCTTGCTACACGAGTAACTTTGATTGTGAGCACACTCTCAGAAAAAATTCTGCTCATAATCCAAGGTTAAACTGTACTAGTGTTTTCCATGAACAAATTTTTGTAAGGGTACGATTCCACTTGAGTTTTGCACTGACGAGTGCAATCCAATAAAACATCGGATTGCACTCGCACCAGTAAAAACTGTGGGGCAGCGTCCATCTGCGATTGATTTCTCATGTCATATCGGCCTGAGAGAGGAATCGCAGCATGCTGCGTTTGGCAGCGATTCTCGGCTCATGCACCCCCATACAAGTCTATGGAAGCGTGTGAAACATCGCACTGCACTCGCATGTAATCCGACTGCCGTTCGATGTATGCAGAGACAGGCAGCGGAGGAGATGAGGAGAAAGTGCTCCCTCGTTCTTCTCCACAGCTGTGATATGAACGCAAGATCGCATCACGGTCTCATGACCCTCAGATGACACTCGCAGCAGAGGGTCATCAGCATATCACTTCCGATACTATCGCATCGAAAGCTTTGCGCAAAAGGAACCGTACCCTAAAACTGAAGATTTTGTAATGGAAGTTTTGCTATTACCTTACTTTCATATTTTGGGTTAAAAATATTTTATGAAACTTAGTCTTATACAGCTTTTGTAAATTGTTCTTGTATTTAGTGAGATATTGGTTAAAAATTTACTTTTCAGAGTATTCACATGCTGAGCACTGTATATGTGATTGTGTAATAATGTCTTACCAAGCACCATATGTTGGCACACGGACCGCCTGCAGTTCCATAATATCAAGATGTGTTAATTCAGGTTCATACTGTCATATCTCTAAAAAATGAAAATATATTTGCAGAAAGGGAAGGCACACATTGTATATACAGGCATAATATAATGCTCTTAGATTCATTGGAAATTGTTAATAATGATCCCTTTTCATGTGATTGAGAGGTTTTTAGGTTCCATTACGTACCAAGACTGGGTGCAATTTATACATCTGAACCACATATACTCCCATCCCTTAGTATACACATGTACAAACAATGGAATATATTATACTATATGATGCATATACCTTTACTTTAACAGTCACAGTTTACTCTGATATAAATTTCAGCAAAATAAGAAGAAAACAGTGTTGGATTCTCTTCAGCCTATTTTACAAGTCTATTATACTTTACCAATATGGAGCTCAGACTTTTATTGGAACAGTGGGTCTGTTATATGTCATTGTATCTTAATTACAATTGTCCCAATTTCAATTTCGTTTAAAACTCTGTGCATAAGACACTAAACAAATCTTACAAACAAATTATTCTCTGTCACTAAAGTGCTGGTCGGAATTCAAAGTAATTATACCGAGGTCAATGCTTCTATTTTACTGTGAAATTAAAAAGAGAAAAAAAAATCATGTGATCCACTCTTATAGTAAGCATTTATGGGTTATAGGAAAATCTGGCCAATATTTGCATTTCTTGTGTCCAACAAGTCACGTGTCTATAAAATCCATAGTACAGCTCATCTACCGATTAGTTTAATCTATAAATCACCTACAGCAGTGTTTGTAGAGCCAATTGTGTTAAATTACTAAAAAAAAAAAAAGAAGGTGCGAGCAAGTAATATGATTCTTACTTCAGCATTTTGGGTCCCCAAACAGCAAATCATTGCAGAGTTTGTCAGCTGAACTTTGATATTCATCATTGTACAATTGCAGCTAGAGACATCATAGCTGACATGGCCCTCAAGGTAAATTGCAGACCATGAAGCCGAAATACCTATTCAAAAACTGATTTAGAGTTGGCAAGGGGACAATTTTCTTACAGTACATCACATCAACACTCTGTTCTAGCTACAATATATTGCCAGTCACATTATCTGTAAATATATTTCACTGGCCTGGAAGGTCTGATTTGTAGGAGAAATAAGGAGGTAAAATCCATTATCATACCTATTGTGCTAAGATAAGGAGTGCAATTGGCATTTGTAGTGACAGCACTAAAGATGAAATGATTAGTAAGATCCAGCATATGCTGAAATAATGCACAAGCACCAGGCAATATCTAAATAAAACATGAAGACTTATGTATAAGAGGCTTCTGCAGTGCCGGAGAAATGTGGGATATGCAAAGCAAAAGGAAAAGAACATTTTTTATGCCACATATTGCACAGTAAAAACATCAAGACTATGGAGACTAAAATATAACATGTGAAGGTTGTGAAGGAGCAGTAATCAAACCTAGAAATGATTGAGCTAACCCAATTTGTTTTAAGCTCCCACGCCTGGCGTATTATATTTTTTAACGGACAGAGACAAAAAAGGTCCCTATGTAAAAACAATGTATGGGTCCTTTTCAGTCCAATAACTCAAAAAAATGCTCAATTCCATCTGCTTTGGAGGTAGAAAGGCACCCCCTGATCTCCTGGGCCCCTGTGCAGCTGAAGTAGGGTGCTGACCTCGGGAAACGTGGGTGTCGACCTTCCTCACCAAGGAGTATCTGGGTGCATAATAGACTTCTGGTGGGGTGCATGGCACTTACTTTCTGCTTCAGCCGCAGTCCATCACCCCTACTGTCAGTCAATATAGACGCGTAGTCAAACACGCAACATCAAAGCCAACTAGATTTGTTTACTTTTATTCTTCATACCATCATGACAGACATGGCCTTCCTTCTTCTTTATGGGGTAGCATGCTTTGTGCTGTCCCCTGCTATCTTAGACCTGGTGCTCAATACTCTGGATCTGTGTCTCCTTCCCCTTAATACCGCACACCTTTATCCACTTCTAAGCTTGACGCTTCCTTAGCCAGATAACTCTCTAAGCCTGCCGGGGTGAGCCATAGGCTCCATGACTCCAGAGGTAATCACGGAGTTCCCTTACTAGCCATAGCACTGAGGCGACACCTTCTCACTCTAAACCCATTTCTAGATTACTGCCTTCCGAAGCCTCCCTTTCGTAGGCATCTGTCCTTCCACCTTTCATTTTCAACTTTAAACCTTTCTAATCTAATATGTCTTATAAAACTTGCTTTACTCCAGCTAAACCTGACTGCTAGATGGAAGCATTCGGCAACCTGATAGACAGTCCTAACTACTCTGCTACATTGAATAACTTGATTTCCAAGAGGATAAGACAAATTTAATGGCCAAGGTTGGATGAGCCCAACTTGTCAACAGCAGCTCATAATAGCAATGATACACGAAAAAGGAACCATGAGCAAAAATGCTGAACAATAAATTTTTTTTTTATTTATAATCAAAGTGCACAGTGCATAAAGTATTTAAGAATGCGGTACAAAGGATATGTAAAAGAAGACAAGGAAATCAGACAGCTGGACAAAATTTGCAAATAAAGTGCGAGACAATTATTAAAATAGTAATATGACCATGTGCATAATTTAAATCCCTATGCAAAAATGTATCCTAATCAACATAGATGAAGATGGTAATAGGATAAAAATATGTATATTGTGCCACAAAATTAGTCCACCAACTTAAAACATATGGGTAGAGAATACTGCACACCAAATTATGATGTAATAATTGGATGAATTTACTCTCAAAAAACTATTACCGGCTAGGAAAATCCAAGTGCCAATGGCGTATATATCATCAATCCAAAAAGAATGAAAAAGAGGAGCAGTATATATAACCCATGTACAGAAAAAGTTGGTCAGAGGGAAGTCAGTCAGAATATAATATGATCGTCAACAAAGTGGATACAGATGGAAAGAATTTGCAGAGGGAGGA
This sequence comes from Anomaloglossus baeobatrachus, assembly GCF_048569485.1. Classification (NCBI taxonomy): domain Eukaryota; kingdom Metazoa; phylum Chordata; class Amphibia; order Anura; family Aromobatidae; genus Anomaloglossus; species Anomaloglossus baeobatrachus. The sequence continues at coordinate 534,328,504 of NC_134355.1, read as the reverse complement.
TCACACAGGGAGAATCCGTTATAAGAACAATGGCACTAAAAAATGATCCATAGCCCAAAAGCTGAAAGGCACAACTAAAGCAAACAAGTTATAAAGACATTACCGTTGTGTAGAGCAGTGAGGAATTCCCTGACGTACATTTCGCGGCTTACAGCCGTGAAGCCAGCCGCTTCATCAAAGGGGAAGGTAAAGGATCTTCTACTCTGCTACATGCAGATTCTTTCATTTCTAAAGCACTTAAATATCAATACATGCATTTATATTATTCAACAATGTATACATAAAACATAGCTTATTTACAACATGGGACAGTGGCCACAGCCACTCGTTACACGGCTGCACAGATTTCCCCAATGATATATCCACCACTGATGAAAGAGAGAGAGAGAGAGAGACTTTCCCATGATGCTAAACAAAGAAGCAATGTGTTTCAAGTGTGTATTAAAATACATCCACAGGTGTGTCTCTAATTGACTCAGATGTTGCCAATAAACCAATCAGAAGCTTCCATAGACATGACATCATCATATGGGCTATGGGGAGATAAGGTATGCACACCAGTGACTATGTAAGGGGAATACATGAAATAGCAGAAACTGCTGTGTGAATACTGACTTGAAAAATCCAATAGCTATATGCAAGAGTGAAAATGTGAAAAATGGAATCTGCATTACTGCCATGAACATGTGAATCAAGAGAAATTTAGCTACTGAATTGATCAATGCAATAGAGCCCCAACACTACGCCAAAGTATTTCTCTACGTTGGGGTCCCTAGCTTGTGTGTGTCCTCTCATGCAGTTAAAAAACTTACCGTGTATGGGAAGCTGAGACCCAGGCTATTTATGCGTATGATATGGATTGGCAATAGGTGTGGTTGGGGAGGACTCACAAACGAAAAAATACTAACAAATAGGAATAACGTTTGGAACACCATTCTAAAGCCTGCTTTATATGGTACGATCGATTGTGCGATTTCACAATCGATCGTACCCGCCCCCGTCCTTTCTGTGTCACGGGCAAATCGCTGCCCGTGTCGCACAAAGTCAGTAACCCCCGTCACACATACTTACCTCTCGTGCGACCTCGCTGTGGGCGGCGAACGTCCACTTCCTGAAGTGGGAGGGACGTTCGGCGTCACAGCGACGTCACACGGCCGCCGGCCAATAGAAGCGGAGGGGTGGAGATGAGCAGGATTTAAACATCCCGCCCACCTCCTTCCTTCCACATAGAGCCGGCGGCGGCCGCGGGAGGCAGGTGAGCTGCTCATCGTTCCCGTGGTGTCACACGGAGCGGCGTGTGCTACCACGGAAACGATGAGCAACCAAATTAAACGATATTATGGAACCTAACGAGCAGTACCCGACTCACGATTTGTGAGCGATACTGCGTCGCTAGGAGGTGTCACACAAGCCGGCATCGCCAGCGATGCCGGATGTGCGTCACAAAAACCGTGACCCCGACGATCTATCGCACGATAGATTGTCTGGTGTAAAGCAGCCTTAAGTCCGAACTGGGTGCAAAAACCTAAAAAAACATCACTATGGGGAGATAAGGTATGCACACCAGTGACTATGTAAGGGGAATACATGAAATAGCAGAAACTGCTGTGTGAATACTGACTTGAAAAATCCAATAGCTATATGCAAGAGTGAAAATGTGAAAAATGGAATCTGCATTACTTCCATGAACATGTGAATCAAGAGAAATTTAGCTACTGAATTGATCAATGCAATAGAGCCCCAACACTACGCCAAAGTATTTCTCTACGTTGGGGTCCCTAGCTTGTGTGTGTCCTCTCATGCAGTTCCTATTTGTTAGTATTTTTTCGTTTGTGAACGAATGAAAGGACACACACAAGCTAGGGACCCCAACGTAGAGAAATACTTTGGCGTAGTGTTGGGGCTCTATTGCATTAGCTAAATTTCTCTTGATCCATATGTTCATGGCAGTAATGCAGATTCCATTTTTCACATTTTCACTCTTGCATATAGCTATTGGATTTTTCAAGTCAGTATTCACACATCAGTTTCTGCTATTTCATGTATTCCCCTTACATAGTCACTGGTGTGCATTCCTTATCTCCCCATAGTGATGTTTTTTTAGGTTTTTGCACCCAGTTCGGACTTAGAATGGTGTTCCAAACGTTATTCCTATTTGTTAGTATTTTTTCGTTTGTGAACCCTCCCCAACCACACCTATTGCCAATCCATATCATACGCATAAATAGCCTGGGTCTCAGCTTCCCATACACGGTAAGTTTTTTAACTGCATGAGAGGACACACACAAGCTAGGGACCCCAACGTAGAGAAATACTTTGGCGTAGTTTTGGGGCTCTATTGCATTGATCAATTCAGTAGCTAAATTTCTCTTGATTCACATGTTCATGGCAGTAATGCAGATTCCATTCTTCACATTTTCACTCTTGCATATAGCTATTGGATTTTTTAAGTCAGTATTCACACAGCAGTTTCTGCTAATTCATGTATTCCCCTTACATAGTCACTGGTGTGCATACCTTATCTTCCCATAGTGATGTTTTTTTAGGTTTTTGCAACCAGTTCGGACTTAGAATGGAGTTCCAAACGTTATTCCTATTTATCATCATATGGGCTGTCCCATATTGTTTAGAAGCATCTGAGAGCAGCATGATGTAAGCAAAGATATTCTGAATCTAATGATACACAGTGCCAACAAGTAGTATTCAACCCCCTGCAGATTTAGCAGGTTTACACATTCGGAATTAACTTGGCATTGTGACATTTGGACTGTAGATCAGCCTGGAAGTGTGAAATGCACTGCAGCAAAAAAGAATGTTATTTCTTTTTTTTTTTTTTTTTTTAAATTGTGAAAAGTTTATTCAGAGGGTCATTTATTATTCAACCCCTCAAACCAAAAGAATTCTGTTTGGTTACCCTAAAGTATTAAGAAGTATTTCAAGCACAAAGAACAATGAGCTTCACATGTTTGGATTAATTATCTCTTTTTCCAGCGTTTTCTGACTAATTAAGATCCTCCCCAAACTTGTGAACAGCATTCATACTTGGTCAACATGGGAAAGACAAAGGAGCATTCCAAGGCCATCAGAGACAAGATCGTGGAGGGTCACAAGGCTGGCAAGGGGTACAAAACCCTTTCCAATGAGTTTGGCCTACCTGTCTCCACTGTTGGGAGCATCATCCGGAAGTGGAAGGCTTATGGAACTACTGTTAGCCTTCCACGGCCTGGACAGCCTTTTTCCACCCGTGCCGAGGCCATGCTTGTCCGAAGAGTCAAGGCTAACCCAAGGACAACAAGGAAGGAGCTCCGGGAAGATCTCATGGCAGTGGGGACATTGGTTTCAGTCAATACCATAAGTAACGTACTCCACCGCAATGGTCTCCGTTCCAGACGAGCCCGTAAGGTACCTTTACTTTCAAAGCGTCATGTCAAGGCTCGTCTACAGTTTGCTCATGATCACTTGGAGGACTCTGAGGCAGACTGGTTCAAGGTTCTCTGGTCTGATGAGACCAAGATCGAGATCTTTGGTGCCAACCACACACATGACGTTTGGAGACTGGATGGCACTGCATACGACCCCAAGAATACCATCCCTATAGTCACGCATGGTGGTGGCAGCATCATGCTGTGGGGCTGTTTCTCAGCCAAGGGGCCTGGCCATCTGGTCCGCATCCATGGGAAGATGGATAGCACGGCCTACCTGGAGATTTTGGCCAAGAACCTCCGCTCCTCCATCAAGGATCTTAAGATGGGTCGTCGTTTCATCTTCCAACAAGACAATGACCCAAAGCACACAGCCAAGAAAACCAAGGCCTGGTTCAAGAGGGAAAAAATCAAGGTGTTGCAGTGGCCTAGTCAGTCTCCTGACCTTAACCCAATTGAAAACTTGTGGAAGGAGCTCAAGATTAAAGTCCACATGGGACACCCAAAGAACCTAGATAACTTGGAGAAGATCTGCATGGAGGAGTGGGCCAAGATAACTCCAGAGACCTGTGCCGGCCTGATCAGGTCTTATAAAAGACGATTATTAGCTGTAATTGCAAACAAGGGTTATTCCACAAAATATTAAACCTAGGGGTTGAATAATAATTGACCCACACTTTTATGTTGAAAATGTATTAAAATTTAACTGAGCAACATAACTTGTTGGTTTGTAAGATTTATGCATCTGTTAATAAATCCTGCTCTTGTTTGAAGTTTGCAGGCTCTAACTTATTTGCATCTTATCAAACCTGCTAAATCTGCAGGGGGTTGAATACTACTTGTAGGCACTGTATAAGTTAGATTATTGGGTGCAGCAATTCTGCTATAGTCAAATATTTAATTTTTTGTATGTAGCAGAGCTTAAGAACCTACCCACATATACACACACACCAGGCTGTCAGTGTACATTTCCATAGACAGAAGGTGCCAGTCACAGAAAGGGGTCGAGTTGAACTTCAGCTCATGTGCTCCTCAGTCAGACTAATGAGAAAGCAAGGAAGCTTAAACTAACATTACAGGTAAACAAAAACATAGTTTGAGATAAGAAAATCAGGGATGTAATCTGATTGTTAATCCTTAAGGCCCCGTCACATCGCTAGCAACATCGCTGCTAACAAACAACTTTTGTGACGTTGCTAGCGATGTTGCTGTGTGTGACATCCAGCAACAACCTGGCCCCTGCAGTGAGGTTGTTGGTTGTTGCTGAATGTCCTGGGCCATTTTTTAGTTGTTGCTGTCCCGCTGTGAAGCACAGATCGCTGTGTGTGACAGCGAGACAGCAACAACTAAATGTGCAGGCAGCAGGAGCCGGCTTCTGCGGAGGCTGGTAACCAATGTAAACATCGGGTAACCAAGAAGCCCTGTCCTTGGTTACCCGATATTTACCTTTGTTACCAGCCTCCGCCGCTCTCACTGCCAGTGCCGGCTCCTGCTCTGTGCACATGTAGCTGCAGGACACATCGGGTTAATTAACCCGATGTGTGCTGTAGCTAGGAGAGCAGGGAGCCAGCGCTAAGCATTGTGCACTGCTCCCTGCTCTGTGCACATTTAGCTGCAGCACACATCGGGTAATTAACCCGATGTGTGCTGTAACTAGGAGAGCAGGGAGCCAGTGCTCAGTGTGCGCTGCTCCCTGCTCTCTGCACGTGTAGCTGCGTGCGCTGGTAACCAAGGTAAATATCGGGTTGGTTACCCGATATTTACCTTAGTTACCAAGCACAGCATCTTCCACGCGGCGCTGGGGGCTGGTCACTGGTTGCTGGTGAGCTCACCAGCAACTCGTGTAGCGACGCTCCAGCGATCCCTGCCAGGTCAGGTTGCTGGTGGGATCGCTGGAGCGTCGCAGTGTGACATCTCACCAGCAACCTCCTAGCAACTTACCAGCGATCCCTATCGTTGTTGGGATCGCTGGTAAGTTGCTTAGTGTGACTGGACCTTTAGAGCATGCTGTCTTCAGATTACATGGCAAAAAGCTGCTGAGTCCCTTAAGGCTATGTGCGCACAGTGCGTTTTTTGCGGCGTTTTTGCGCGTTTTTCGGGTGCGTTTTTGGCCTCAAAACTGCATGACTTTGCTTCCCCAGCAAAGGCTATGAGTTTTCATTTTTGCTGTCCGCACACAACTTTTTTTTTAAGCTGCGTTTTTGAGCTTGAAAAAAAAAATGGACATGTCAATTCTTTCCTGCGTTTTTCTGCGTTTTCCACCCATGCAATGCATTGGAAAAACGCAGCAAAACGCAGAGATCAAAAACGCAGCAAAACACAGCCAAAAACGCACCAAATCGCGGTAAAAACACATGCGTTTTTGACGCGTTTTTTCAACGTGGGTGCCTTTTTGATCGGCCAAAAACGCACAAAAACGCAGCATCAAAAAAACGCAGCGTGCGCACATAGCCTTACACTGTGTGCAGAATTATTAGGCAAATGAGCATTTTGATCACATGATAATTTTTATACATGTTGTCCCACTCCAAGCTGTATAGGCTTGAGAGCCAACTACCAATTAAGTAAATCAGGTGATGGGCATCTCTGTAATGAGGAGGGGTGTGGTGTAATGACATCAGCACCCTATATAAGGTGTGCTTAATTATTAGGCAACTTCCTTTCCTTTGGCAAAATGTGTTAGAAAAGAGATATGACGGGCTTTGAAAAGTCCAAAATTGGGAGATGTCTTGCAGAGGGATGCAGCAGTCTTGAAATTGCCAAACTTTTGAAGTGTGATCACCGAACAATCAAGTGTTTCATAGCAAATAACCAACAGGGTCGCAAGAAGAGTGTTGGGCAAAAAAGGCACAAAATAACTGCCCATGAATTGAGGAAAATCAAGCATGAAGCTGCCAAGATGCCATGTGCCACCAGTTTTCAGAGCTTCAACATTACTGGAGTATCAAAAAGCACAAGGTGTGCCATACTCAGGGACATGGCCAAGGTAAGAAAGGCTGAAAAACGACCACCTTTGAACAAGAAACATAAGATAAAACGTCAATACTGGGCCAAGAAATATCTTAAGACTGATTTTTCAAAGGTTTTATGGACTGATGAAATGAGAATGACTATTAATAGGCCAGATGGATGGGCCAGAGGCTGGATCAGTAAAGGACAGATAGCTCCACTTTGACTGAGACGCCAGCAAGGTGGAGGTGGGGTACTGGTATGGGCTGGTATCATCAAAGATGAACTTGTGGGACCTTGTTGGGTTGAGGATGGAGTGAAGCTCAACTCCCAGACCTACTGCCAGTTTCTGGAAGACAACTTCTTCAAGCAGTGGTTCAGGAAGAAGTTAGTATTGTTCAAGAAAAACATGATTTTCATGCAGGATAATGCTCCATCACATGCATCTAACTACTTCACAGCGTGGCTGGCCAGTAAAGGTCTAAAAGATGAAATGGGCCCCCTGTTCACCTGATATGAACCCCATAGAGAACCTGTGATCCCTCATAAAATGTGAGATCTACGGCGGGGGGGAAACAGTACACCTCTCGGAACAGTGTCTGGGAGTCTGTGGTGTCTGCTGCATGCTTTTGATCGTAAACAGACAAAGCAACTGACAAACTCAATGGATGGTAGGCTGTTGAGTGTCATCACAAAGAAAGGTGGTCAGTCATTTTTTTGGGTTTTGTTTTTGCATGTTAGAAATGTTTATTTCAAAATTTTGTGCAGTTATATTGTTTTACCTGGTGAAAACAAACAAGTGTGATGGAAATATATTTGTTTTTATTAAGTTGCCTAATAATTTTGCACAGTAATAGTTACTTGCACAAACAGATATCCTCCTAAGATAGCCAAATCTAAAAAAAAATCCACTCCAACTTCCAAAAATATTAAGCTTTGATATTTATGAGTCTTTTGGGTTGATTGAGAACATAGTTGTTGATCAATAATAAAAAAAATCCTCTGAAATACAACTTGCCTAACAATTCTGCACACGGTGTAATAGTTAACTACTATGAAGGAAATCTAAGTTAAAGTTTTATGTCTCCTGTATATACACATAAATTGTTCTTCAGAAAATATCACAAGTGGGTTGGAATTTAACATAAACAAGATTAATAATTCACTTAAAACATAAAAATGTGACAATATGTGCTACAAAGCGTAATTGCTCATTTCAATTATTGCATTACACACCCATAATAGCTTTAAATATCTTGTCATTTTCTGTTTAACGATTTTACATTGTTCAAAATTTCAAATGGTTCTCAAAGTACTTAACAATTCATAATACAATTGCTGACATGTTATTTCAAGAACCATTAGATACTATCATATAAATTTCCATTAAAAAAAAAAAAGTTTATTGCAATGGTACAGGTGAATTATCTGATGACAAAACATTCAGAAACAGAAGTGGTCTATTAAAGCAGAAAAGTTATTTCAGCATCTGGAATATACGGTGACTTTACTTACATTCTTCACAATGTTTTATTTTAACAGTAAAATTTGTCATTATGTGACAGATCTGATAGATTATAAGAACCATTTTTCTTTTCAGTTGACTTTTCTGTAACATTTATCATGGAGTGACCTTGTAAAATATTTTATGTTATTTTAGCTTGACAGAAGTCCTTTTTCTAAGAACATCTAAAATCACAATATTCTATATTTTATTTCTATTAACATGCATTATCTCATGCACAGTTTCTAAATTCCATCAGATTACGAAGCTTTTCAGTTTTTTTATTTTACTTTTTTCAAGGTTACTTATTTATGTTATGAAGAATGTTTTTTCACATTGCTTTATTAGGTGAATATTTGAAATGAAGTATGCACTACGAAATATCAAAAATAGGAACAGAAAGAGGAGATAAAACTCCTCCAAAAATGTAATATACTTACTGCAGAAAAGAGGGCAACCAGTCCAGTCAGCCCAGGCCAACACATCTATGCAAAAACAGGATCCAGACAAACCTCTCAACATGATGGACACTTCACAGGTGCAAGGTAAAATGCACACTAGTTTCACGCATAGGGCACTGTTCACACTCGTATGCACATGGTGTCCAGCCAGCAACCTATTACCACGCCCTTACTATTAGATTAGGTGGGTTACCCGGATACTACTCACTGCAGCACACAAGGGACAGAGATTCCACTATGCACGGCCGTATTAAGAGGCCCGGCTGCACCCGGTATAAAAATAGTGCAAAAAATATATCAAATATATATGAGGTATTAGTTAGTAAATTGGCCAATGTACATAAGCCTGCAATCCTCATCACAGATCCTCATGCTTGTGGGTCCCTACACTGATAAATATCAAAAATAGCAACAGAAAGAGGAGATAAAACTCCTCCAAAAATTTAGAAGTATGCACTAAGGACAAGATACTCACTTCTCTATACAGTCAGAATCATCTACTCACTCATATACTGTAGGCATTTGTACTGAGTGCAGAATTATCCTCCTACCTTTCCAATGGCAAAGAAAAATGTAGTTGTGAAGCAATGAACAGCACACAACACAAAGGAGCAACTTGTAGTTTAGTGGCTGAAGGGAGGAAGTTGCTCGCCGATATAGATAAGCTTTGCGGTGGAGCGCAGAGACATGAACTCCATGCTCTACCACTCTCCATTCTGTAGACAACAAGTTACTTTAAACCTGTCTACAGAACAGCAAGGGGATGCTCTAGCTGAGATGCCAGCACATGCACAGGCCTTCACAGTCCTGGTGCAGTGATGTCCTCATGCTGATGTCCTGTGTGTGCATTTGTGTGATTACATTAATATAGTGGTCCGCCCGAGTTTTTTTGGTGGACTTGTAAGGAACTTGGATAAGGTATATGATTTTTTTAATTTAAAAATGTTGGTGTCACTGTGAAGGCACCACAGAGATTGGGGGACCTTCATGAAGTGTGGGTGGACATTCACATTGTGCTGAGGCCAGTTTGGTGGGCCCTCGTACATTGTAGGGACTACTCTAGAGGTTCTCATAAAGTGTGGGGCCTTCATGAAGTGTGGTAGCTAATGAGGGTACCAATATACAGTTTAGAGCCCACAGTGGGGGCTATCATACATTGTGGGGACTACTTTGGGGTCCATGATACAGTGTGAGAGCTAATCCTGGGGCCAAGGCCAAGATATAGTTTGAGGCCTACCATCAGAGCCATGATACAGTGTAGGGATAACAGCAGGGGTCATTATATAGTGCGAAGCTAATGTTGGGGCAATAATACAGTTTAGGGGCTACTGTGGATGTGTAACGGGGTGCCAGGGGTGCCTCCGGCCTTGTAGTCGTGGCCCTTGCTGTCAGGCTTACCCCTGGTTCCACCGTCACTTTGGGGACAGGAGATGTCATGGTGGGGCAGAGTTTGGTGGTGGTGCAGGTGTTGTCCGGCGCACAAACACTCTTCAGGCATGGTTCAATGCAAATAACAAACATCTTTTATTCTTCACAAAGGTCCACACGAGACAGTCGATGTGATGGTACGCTTTCTTTAGCTGGGGAAAGCCTGTCCTTGCGTCCCCTCCAGTGGGGATGAGCCTGACTACTCCTCTTCGCCCGGCTCCCACTTTTGGCTACCCACAGCCCGGACCCACACCAGACTGCTTCACCCTATAAGGTTCCGCCCGCTCCTGTTCTCTCCGGCTTCCCTGTGATACAGCTCCCACACTTTGCCCCGGCTCTGCTGCTCCGCTCCCGTCCCCGAGACAACTGCCCTCCTGATCTTTTCTTTTCCTTCACCACCTTTTCTCTCTCCTCCCCTTGCTTCTGCCGGCTCCTCCTCCCCACTGTGGTGACAGCCGTCCCACCCGGCCACCAGGGGGTACCCTAACACAGTATATACACATATAAAACATTTTTATTAATAACATTTCCGGGTTAACTATGCTCCCTTTGTAGGGGGTCTGCCCACCCCTCACATACCTCCCCTCTTAAAGCCTGAGCCTCCCGGCAAGGCTCCCATCTAAAAATCACATTTTTTTTAAAACTAGGCAAAACATGTTCAATGAAACTGCGAACCTGTCCACAGGGGTCACCCTGAAGGGGGTGCACCAGTCCAGCGCCCGGAGTTCCTCCTGGAAGCTCCCGGTCTTGGTTGTGCCCGGAGGCTTGGCAGCACTCCCGGTCTTGGTTGTTAACCGTCAGGAACACAAATAAAAACTCCTTCTTCTCAGCGACGCGGAAGAGCCCCTGGCTCAGTCCAGCAGCAGGCTCTCTCTCCGGACTGAACAACTGGAACGATGATTAACAGTGAAACTTTTGCCGGTCTAAAACAATACCGGTCTTCAAACAAAAACAGGCCCACAATCTTCCGGTCTTGATGATTATTCCGGATGGTAGGCCCGTTGCCATTCAGCTCTCTGGGCTTGTACATACTCGGACAAAGACTGCCCGGGCAACCGGCACAGCCTCCGGAAAGGCTCGTAGTTGATGGGTTGCTCTGCTGCTGTTTCCACCTCCGGCTTTGGCTCCTCAGTCCCCGACGGGGGTGATGGGGTCGCTGCGCGGGACGACGGCGGGCTGCCCATAACAATGACCGGATGGGTGGTGACGTTTTGGTTGATCGCCAGCACTGGCGGGGTTCCCTTCTCCAGGTCAGTACTCTGGCCGGGTATAACTGCCGGAGCCACAGCCAAGATACGTTGCGGGTGAGAGGTTTCGGCCAATACCGGTCTTCGTTGTGCTCGTCGCCGGTTCTGACAGTCCTCCCATTCCACTTCTTGTTGCCATCGAGCAGCCTCCTGTGCGGTGGGCATTCGGGTCACCCCAACCGCAAAAAGACCCCTGCAGCCCACTTCCCTCAGGAACCGTACCTTCTCTCCTGGGTACAAAGTGTGTAATTGCTGTGGGAGGCCCTCCGTGTCTAGGTTGACTCTGTTGTAGAAATAATCGTCACGGGTCTCTCCGTCCCGGATGAAGCCGTACCCCTCCTTCTGGTTGAATTTCACCACCACTCCAGTGGTGTACTGTTGTTCAAACTCCTCGCCCCGGGGACCCGCCATCATCTCCCGGGCGATGGTTTCAGCGAGCAGCCACTCCTGTACTGGGTCCGGCTCAGGCGACGGGGACCTCCGTGTCGGTAGTGGTGCCGGCTGGACTGGGTCCCAGTAAAAGCCCCACTCGTCTCTCTCCAGTTTCCGGGTGTGGGTGTCCTCTGGGGTCAGAGCTTGACCAAGTGTCGCAGATCCTACCGCGGCTGGCGAGGGTATCTCCGGGCAGGGGTATGGGGCTCCCAGCATCCGGCTCCCCGACGGTAGTTGGGCGGTGTAGGTCGCCCGGACTTCTGTGGTAGTCGCTCCGGTCAGGGCGTCCCAAGTGGTCACCCAAGTCACCTTTGTGGCTCTTCCCGGTCCTCCGGGTACAGCCGGCAGATGAGCGGGGAATCCCTCCGCAGATGCAGCCGCAATCTGCTGTGGGTAGCTCTTCTCCAAGCCAGGCGCAGGGTGTAGTCCCTCGGCATTTTCCATCTTAATGGAGGTGCTTGAGGAATGAGTCTCAGGTAAAGGCGTCAGGGTCAGCGGAGAAGCTGGAGGAAATGGAGGCGGGCTGACTTTTCCCGCTCTTGAGCATACTCCACCCCCAGTCTCACACTTCAGGTCGACCCCTCCGCGGCGGTACTTCTTTTTTCTTGGAACACCGCCCACTTCATATATCTTCATACGTGCCCTGGGACCGGCACCTCCCCTCTTTGGGCGGAGTACTCTGAACTTTTTCGGCACCGGCCAGCCCCAGGCTCTTCTTTTGGCGCCAATTTTTCGCGCGCTTTCTGCATCTTCACAGACGACGGCCATCTTGCCGCCATCTTCTGCCCGGTCCAACGCTGTAGGCACTGCTTCTTCTTCCCACCATGGGATCGGGAATCTTCTCCAGTAGTCCGGATCCTGTGCCCTAGGCACCACTTGATCTCCGGCTTCTTGGGTCCCTGGCATGTAATTCGCATCCTGCCGACTACGCCACATGTAACGGGGTGCCAGGGGTGCCTCCGGCCTTGTAGTCGTGGCCCTTGCTGTCAGGCTTACCCCTGGTTCCACCGTCACTTTGGGGACAGGAGATGTCATGGTGGGGCAGAGTGTGGTGGTGGTGCAGGTGTTGTCCGGCGCACAAACACTCTTTAGGCATGGTTCAATGCAAATAACAAACATCTTTTATTCTTCACAAAGGTCCACACGAGACAGTCGAGGTGATGGTACGCTTTCTTTAGCTGGGGAAAGTCTGTCCTTGCGTCCCCTCCAGTGGGGATGTGCCTGACTACTCCTCTTCACCCGGCTCCCACTTTTGGCTACCCACAGCCCGGACCCACACCAGACTGCTTCACCCTATGAGGTTCCCCCGTTCCTGTTCTCTCCGGCTTCCCTGTGATACAGCTCCCACACTCTGCCCCGGCTCTGCTGCTCCGCTCCCGTCCCCGAGACAACTGCCCTCCTGATCTTTTCTTTTCCTTCACCACCTTTTCTCTCTCCTCCCCTTGCTTCTGCCGGCTCCTCCTCCCCACTGTGGTGACAGCCGTCCCACCCGGCCACCAGGGGGTACCCTAACACAGTATATACACATATAAAACATTTTTATTAATAACATTTCCGGGTTAACTATGCTCCCTTTGTAGGGGGTCTGCCCACCCCCTACAGATGTGTGAGGACTTCTGTTGAGGGCCCTTATAAGGTGTTGGGACTAGTGTGGGAGATAATATACAGTTTGTGGTCTATTGAAAAGGACATCATACAGTGAGGGGGTAGTTATAAAATGTGAGGACTACTCTGGAGGCCATTTTACAGTATGGGGGTTAATTTAAGGTTATTATGCTGTGTTTTGGGGATCACTGGGAACATCATACTGTATGGAGAGGAGCATTTTGGACATGATACTGTGTATAGGGGAGCTATAGGGGCATCATACTGTGTATAGGGGAGCCGTGGGAACACCATACTATGTATAGAAGTGCTGTTGGTCCATTCTATTGTGTATAGGGTAACTGTTGGCCAACCATACTAGCTAAGAGGAAGCTGTGGTCCCACTCTACTGTGTATAGAGAAGCTGTTGGCCTATTATACAGTGTCGGTGAGTTGCTGCCTCATTATACTGTGCATAGGTCAGTTTTGGACCCATTATATTGTGTATAGGGGAACTGTAAATGGTGTGGCTCAAAGAACATTATTAAATGTTTAGTGGGCCATTATTAAGCATTACTGTTGTAGGTGCACTTGGCATTGTGAGAGTTAAAGATGCACATGGGGTATTATTGTAGGGGCAAAATGTGGACACTTTTCTAGGGCATTTGCACAGTACATTAATATTTTATTTGGGTCAATTTTATAAACTTGGAGGCACAAATGAGGCATTTTACTTTGTAAGGGACATAATGATGGGTATTATTATATTGGGCACTAATGGGAGAAGTGTTATTGTACCAAACAGAAAGTGCAGTAAGGCTGCTTTCACACTTGCGTTGAACGGCATCCGTTGCTATCCACAGCCTTGAGGAATTACGGTAACTGTTGCAGGAAACTGTTTATTCCTCATAGACTTCAATTAGCTACGGATAGCAACGGATGGTCTTGAGTTTCATCCGCCCCGCGGCGCATCAGTTGTTTTGTCGCTGACCATCAGTGACCATCGGGCGGAGGGAACGCTGAATATAGCGTTTTTTGTTGCTGTAAAAAAAAACGCACTCCGCAGCATTCCGTTGGGATCAGTTATGAGGCATAATGAATGTCTATGGTGCTGGATTCCGTCGCCATGTGTTTGGCGATGGATTCCAGTGCAGGATTCCGTCACATTCTACTGAGCATGCTCAACGTGTCCAGCAGAACGTTCTAATTCATTTAAAAGCACTCCTGGTCTCTCTCTGTGTCTGACGGTCTCTCTCTCTGTTGGTCGGTCAGTCTCTCTCGGTCTCTATCTCTCTGTCGGTCTATCTCTCTGTCTGCAAAGTCGGTCTATCTCTCTCTCTCTGTCAATGTCGGTCTCTCTCTCTCTCTGTCGGTCTGTCTCTCCCTTTCTCCCCCTCTCTCATGCTCACCAATCACTGTCGTAGCACTGCACGGCTTTCACACTGCTCTGGCGGCTTTTCCTCTTTTGAAAATGCTCATTATTCCACTTAGTATTCACTGCTTCTCCTGCCCACCGGCGCCTATGATTGGTTGCAGTCAGACACCTCCCCACGCTGACTGACAGCTGTCTCACTGCAACCAATCACACCCGCCAGTGAGCGGGTCTATATCGTGCAGTACAATAAATATATAAATAATTTAAAAAAACGGCATGCTGTCCCCCCAATTTTGATACCAGCCAAGGTAAAGCCACACGGCTGAAGTCTGATATTCTCAGGAATGGGAGCCCCACGTTATGGGGAGCCCCCCAGTCTAAAAATATCAGCCAACAGCCGCCCGGAATTGCAGCATCCATTAGATGCAACAGTCGCGGGACTCTACCTGGCTCATCCCGAATTGCCCTGGTGCGGTGGCAATCGGGGTAATAAGGAGTTAATGGTAGCAGCCCATAGCTGCCATTAAGTCCTAGGTTAATCATGGCAGGCATCTATGGGACACCCACAATGATTAACCTGTAAGTGAAAGTAAATAAACACGTACACCCGAAAAAATACTTTATTTGTAATAAAAGATAAAAACAACACCCTCTTTCACCACTTTATTAATCCCCAAATACCCCTCCAGGTCCGGCGTATTCTACATGAGGTCCCACAACGCATCCAGCTCTGCTATATGAAGCTGACAGGACCGGCCGTAGAACACTGCTGCTGTATGTCAGCTCCAGGCAGCAACTGAAGTGAGTCGCACTGTCAGCTGGGACGTCACTCAGGTAGTGTGTGCGGTGATGATGGGTGCAGTAGTGCCTGGGTGTGTGAGATGATGAGTGCGGTAGTGACTGCGTGTGTGCGGTGATGATAATGGGGGTGGTAGTGCCTGCGTGTGTGCGGTAATGATGGGTGTGGTAGCGCCTGCATGTGTGCGGTGATGATTAGTGCAGTAGTGCCGGGGTGTGTGCGCTGATGATGATGGGGGCGGTAGTGCTTGCGTGTGTGCGGTGATGATGGGCACAGTAGTGCTGGGGTGTGTGAGCGGATGATGACGGGGAAGGTACTGCTGGGCTGTGTGCGGGGATGAGTGGGGTAGTGCCGGGGTGTGTGCAGTGATGATGATGGGGACGGTAGTGCTGGTGTGTGCAGTGATGATGGGGGTGGTAGTGCCGGTGTGTGCGGTGATGATGAGTGCGGTAGTGCCGGGGTGTGTGCAGTGATGATGATGGGTGCGGTAGTGCTGCTGTGTGCGGTGATGTTGGGGGTGGTATTGCCAGTGTGTGCGATGATGATGAGTGCGGTCATTCCGGGATGTGTGCGGTGATGATGAGTGCGGTAGTGCCGGGGTCTGTGCAGTGATGATGATGGGTGTGGTAGTGCCGGTGTGTGCGGTGATGATGGGTGCGGTTGTGTCGGTGTGTGCGGTGATGATGGGGGCGGTAGTGCCAGAGTGTGCGGTGATGATGAGTGCGGTAGTGCTGGGGTGTGTGCAGTGATGATGATGGGTGCGGTAGTGCCGGTGTGTGCGGTGATGATGGGAACGGTAGTGCCTGCGTGTGTGCGGTGATGATGAATGGAGTAGTGCCGGGGTGTGTGCGCTGATAATGATGGGGGCGGTAGTGCTTGCGTGTGTGCGGTGATGATGAGTGCAGAAGTGCCGGGATGTGTGCAGTGATGATGATGGGGGCGGTAGTGCCGGTGTGTGCAGTGATGATGGGTGCGGTAGTTCCGGTGTGTGCAGTGATGATGGGGGCGGTAGTGCTGGTGTGTGCGATGTGATGATGATGGGGGTGGTAGTGCCGGTGTGTGCTGTGATCATGGGGGCAGTAGAGCCAGTGTGTGCGGTGATGATAAGTGCGGTAGTGCTGGGGTGTGTGCAGTGATGATGATGGGTGCGGTAGTGTCGGTGTGTGCGGTGATGATGGGGGCGGTAGTGCCTGTCTGTGCGGTAATGATGGTAGCGGTAGTGCCTGCGTGTGTGCGGTGATGATGGGGGCGGTAGTGCCGGTGTGTGCAGTGATGATGGGAGCGGTAGTGCCTGCGTGTGTGCGGTGATGATGAGTGCAGTAGTGCTGGGGTGTGTGCAGTGATGATGATGAGGGCGGTAGTGCCGGTGTGTGCGGTGATGATGGGAGCGGTAGTGCCAGTGTGTGCGGTGATGATGAGTGCGGTAGTCCTGGGGTGTGTGCTGTGATGATGGGGGCTCGCTCTCTCTCTCTTGGCTTAATGCAGCGCGTTATTTCACAGGAATCCGTTGCCTTTACATCTCACTATTTACAATGCATCCGTCACATGCGTCACACAACGCATTGCGACGGATGCCATTCAACGCAAGTGTGAAAGCACCCTGAAATAGACACATACGGCATCGGTTCAGCATTGGTATGACAGTAGGATGAGGAGTTTGTGCAGGTTTGGAAATGATAGGGACAATGCTGAAATTATGAAGTCAATTTTGCTTTTGATGTAATTTTAACAAATGAGTTGTGGCTGAAAGAAAATATGTCGGTCTGGGCCAGATGAAAAACAAAGAACCTCATGTTCTATTTAATTTTTTGCCTAACGGCTTTAGATCGTTATATTTTTTGGGATGTGCGATCCATGTCTTTTTCTCTATAGTGTGTTATACAACATTCTATCCCCCTCTGCTTTTAGCTTGGATCTGCACTCCCCCAATTTGGCACAGGTGATTTTAATCAGCAGGAGACTGCAAGAGGGGTCTGCCTTTTTTTGCTCCCAGTTCACATATGGGAGCTAGTGGGAGGTGAGTGCACAGGCCCTCTCACTGTATGCTGGTATTGGGTGGTGGCCTCTGTTGTGGTGGTGTCGTGTCAATGGGGTGGTGGAGCCTGGAGCCATGGGGGCTTCGTCTTGCAGCATGGGCACTGTGAGGCACCAGGTCACCTGCCCTGCTGGTGCTTTGTCGCTGCAGCAGTGGTTAGTGCACAGCGCTGCACTTTAAGGTTTAGATTAGGGACCCAGTCAAGAGATTTGCCGTGTTTTGGCAGTGGACTTAATATAATCTGATCAGAATGGTAACAAATAACCTCATGTTCTATTTAATTTTTTGCCTAACGGCTTTAGATCATTGTATTTTTTGGGATGTGCGATCCATGTTTTTTTCTCTATATTGTGAGTATTGATCATTGTTAGGAATGACTGAACCCGAACAGTAAAATCATACCAGACATCAGGACTTAGGAGCAGACTTTTTTAAAAAAAAAGTCTGTGTTCAAGTTTGGGGTTCTGGCACTTTTTTAAGCTAATGAAGTTTGTTGAAAGACTGCAGCGCAGCCATTCAACAAGCTATATTGCATGCAGAAAAAGGACTGTTTGCTGCTGTGAATAATATAGAAAGAAAATGATGTGCTTCTCACCTATTTTTTATAACTAGAGCAGGTAAAGCAGACAACTGCCTGCTGCAAAATTTATCAAAAATAGAGATGATCTCAAGCTGTTTTTTCTTTAAATTATTTTTTATTATAAAAATGGTGTGGGGTTACCCCTTATTTTTGATAATCAGCCAAAGTAAAGCAGACAGCTGAGGGCTGGTTTTCTCAGTCTTGGAAGGTCTATCTGGGAAGGCCTCTATCAGAAGAGTAATTAAAACAAACCGTGTTGGGAGAAGGTAACTAGTCAGACAAACATTGACAATAAAAGTATAAATAAACCAATGGCAAACATTTCTACAGGAAAGATGCAAAGCTTAGACAATATAAATCTATAGTTGGTAAATTTGAAAATATTAACAGAAGCACAACAAAAGTTTAATAGCAGAGATCAAAAATACAGATGTATGTGTTTGTGGGTGAGGAGGTAAGAATAGGCAGTAGTGTATGGAGTTTGAATAATTTGCATGGATTTAGGAAAGGATAAATGCAAAACAACATCAGGAAAGATCTCAAAAATATGCAAAATGATTATCAGACTTTTGGAACTCCGTCCATGATGCCATGCCACATTGCATAGAATTTGTGTTATCATTATTATTTGCATTATTATTCAATGATCAAATAGATATTGTTTAACAATTATTAAACAAGGACACAGTTGTAAGATGATCTAGTTAAAATAATGCATTGTATTACCACACACAAAACTGCTTTACGTAAGTAATCCCTAAATTGCATCTTTACCCTTTTTTGAAAAGTGTCAAAAGCAAAGGTAGTTACACCATCAGCTTCCTATGGCTAATTCTATAAGTTCTACAGGCTACAGTGAGAAGTATTTTTTTGGGCACTCACAATAGAGGAGAATGAATAAATTCAAGTGGAATTGAATTCTGCTCAAATTTTACTAATATCTGCATTAATCAAAATGTGGATTTTATAGTAATGCTCTTCAGTGTGGAATTGGCAAAATAACGGCTGCTGGCTGCCATTTTTCTGAACCATAAAGGACTACCAAATGGAGAAAAATACTTAAGGCCCTGTCACACACAGAGATAAATCTGCGGCAGATCTGTGGTTGCAGTGAAATTGTGGACAATCAGTGCCAGGTTTGTGGCTGTGTACAAATGGAACAATATGTCCAATGATTTCACTGCAACCACAGATCTGCCAAAGATTTATCTCTGTGTGTGACGGGGCCTTTATACTTACCTCATCTATCACTTTTCAAGCTCCTCTGCTTATCACAAACACCCATCCGGTCCTCATTGCATATTCTTATCCCTGCCGATAAAATCAATTTCACTTTGAATTGGAATTTATGTCTTTGGTGAGGCCTGGGTAGATCTGCGCAACATCATAGGGCACATCATGATATCATGACCGTTTGTGTGCTTGAGTTACACGCAAAATATTATTTTATGCATTTTACCAAGGGAGTGTTGTTTAAGGAGAGAATATTTACAGAGGCTGAAAATTAATCCCCAGAGAAATTTGTGAGCTACTTCCCTTTATAAAGACCATCAAAATTTGCATTTTGGGTGTACATATAAAAGCTTGTATCTTTGCAACTGTATGTTTAATGATTCAGGCCAGACTCTGCCTTGGCAGTGTTCCAGCTCCGCCTGATCATGTCAGGGGTTAACCTCTCTCTGCATTGTTCTTACTTCTGGCACGCTATATCTTGTTGCTGCAACTCTTGTGCAGCGCCAGTTATAGTCTACGCCTACAGAATGTGTAGCTGGCTCTGTTGAGTTCCATGATCCATCCTACTGCATTCCCTTGACTTCCTGACCTGTGTCTGTCAGCCCGCTCTTGGCCCCGTCTCTCCTACCTTATCCCCTTGGGTATTCTTGGTTCTCGGTACTTGACTTATGCTCTGTCCCCGACCTGGTTCTGTCTCTCTCCTCTGATATCTCCGGGACTGACCGACTCCTGACCCCGTGGCTTGCTTCTGACCCTGAATTTGGTTTTCCCCTTGTACTTTGACCTCTGGTTACCGACCCGACTCTCTGACTATTCTACTGCCACCTTGTGGTGGCTTCCCTGTACTATTACTGGTCTTCTATTAGTGCAGGGTTACTTGGCTCTGTTACCACTGTGTTGCTTTCTAATGGAGTTTACGCTGTACTGCTTCAGGACATCCCATAGTACAGCGCGACAGTATAGTGGAATAAAAAAGTTAAGGAATACTCAGAAGAACGAGTAAATAAAATAACAGCAAAAATGTCCACTTTAATGTTACTATGAATATATACCATGCTTCTGTTATCTGGAGATTCTACCAGATATTGTTATTTTTATTTGAGTTATACAGTATAAATAAAAAGTATCTGTTGAAAAAGATTTGACAAACATGTTAGAAGGATTGTTCTTAACAATATTTCTGACTGCTAATAATATCCCATGAAAATATGATCCATGAAGTCCAATGTGTAGCAAGTATAAAAAATGTAGTGACATCTCCCAAGAGACTGGGTTGATTTAGTATCAAAGAAAGCAGCTTCCTAGAGTCTAGAGAGCTGTTTGTAGAGCAGAATGCCAAATAAACTTCAAATAAGTAGATATCTTTCCAAATAACATGACTTTAAATTATTAATATGACCTTTTTGAAAGTAAAAATAATTTATCCCCTTACCTATACAACCCAATTTACACAATTAGACTCTCAGATGAAGTTGGATCAAAATCTTTATTGGGGAGTTTGAAATGGAGACTAAGTATATTTACCATTTATTGCATAATGTCATGATGAGTAAGGGGATAACCGGGGACTGGGGTTCCTAGACTAATCCTCAGGTTAGCGGGACCTAGCTGCTCCTTATCCCAGAGGTACTTCTGATGGTGAAGAGATTTGGACCAAGAGCCAAGTCCTGTTTCTGTGCAGCAATGCTCTAATACCCCCTCTTCCCTACCTCCAGAGAGGAATGTTACAAGTGATTAATCCCATACAAAAATACAGGCAGGAAAAAGCCAAAACTCAAACTAACTGCAAGCATACACAAACGTATAGACTGTACATGTTTACGGAGAAATAAAGCAATAAGGAACAGACAGGAAATTAACAGACAACGAGAATATTTCCATAACACACCAAATAATGCACAGAATCTTTCCAGCAACTGGAACACCAAAGCACGAGGACCGGTATCATTACAAGCTATGATAAAATCCACTATCCTAAAAATGGCAGGTAGTAGCTAATGATAGGTCTCTAACAGCAGTCCAAATACAGTCACCAGGCTAGCAGACCTTAACTCTTGCAAGTCTGAACCAAAGAGAACACAGCTTGGTCAACACCTGAGCCTGTCTGAGAAACTCAGAATCCTAACAAGAGATCTAGATTCAGATTTACTGCAGGAATGTTGTATATTTGGTGTATTTGGGGAAGTGACTGGTGCAGTGCTGAGAGGTTCCCATGATACTCCACCTCTGATGGCAGGCGACCTGGCTTCAGGTAACCTCATTAAACTCAGTTACCATCTCGTAAAAATCCCAACAATGCCGCATCATAACGTATGCAGTTTTGATGCAATTTTTTGGCAGGTGTAGGTGCAGGAATATAGTGTAAAAATGGCAGCACCAAACCTTCATCTCTTGGCAAAAAAATGCAAAAAAACTGTTTTCACACCATTTTGGTGCAGTTTTTTGCCAGGAGGTACAAATTTGGTACTGAAATGACTAGATTTCAGCACCAAATTTTCACCTCCTGGCAGGAAACTGCAGCAAAATGGCATGAAAACAATTTTTTGCATGTTTTTGACAAGAGATACAGATTTGCAGCTGAAATTTTAACATCATATTTCTGCACCCAATCTACACCTACAAAAAAATGCAAAAAAAAGATGCAAAAAAATTGCATCAAAATGGAATTGAGTTATGATGCAGTTTTGATGAGATTTTTTGCCAGAAGGTGAAGATTAAGTGCATGAATATGGTGTAAAAACTTCAGCATCGAATATGCATCTCTTGGCATAAAAATATGTGTTTTTCAGCTAGAAGATTCAGGTCTGTGAACTCAGTGACCTCACTGAGGTCACTAAGTTTAATGAGGTTACTTGAGGTCAGATTACCTGTGGTCACAGGTGGAGGACTGTGGGAACCACTAGCTGTGACCACAAATAAACTAAGTGATGTCACCACTCATCGTTGTGGCTCAGTCTCTGCCTGAAGCCCACAATAGGCGGTCATGTTCTTTGCCCATGCGCTGTGACTTCAGTAATGTATCAGAGCAGGAATAATCGTTGGACCTCATGTAGTCTACTTGAACTGGGTGATTGGGGTTAATAAATTGGAGAAAGAGTGTGGGTTTTTGTATTTTTTTTCAAGTAAAGGTTTTTTCGGTGTTTGTGTTTATTTACTTTCACTTTCAGATTAGTAATGGGGGGGTCTCATAGACCCTCTCTATTACTAATCTATGGCTTAGTGGCAGCTGTGAGCTGTCAAAAACCCCTTATTACCTCGATTGCCACTGCACCAGGGCAATCGGGATGAGCCAGATAAACTTTTCAGATTGTCGCATCTAACCATGGGTCTCCCCAGCCTGAGAATACCATCTTCCAGCAGTTGTCTATATCATGGCTGGGTATCAAAATTGGGTGGACCGCATACCATTTTTTTTCAAAATTATTTTTTTAAAGAGGTATTCCCATCTGCAATATCCAATATATAGTACAGTAAGTATAATAATAATATTAACAAATATGTCCAGATAGAAATGTGTTATGGTTTTTCTGATTCACTTTGTCACTTACCTAATTTTCAGGGCATTGCAGGACCTTAGATTTCCATGGTTATGACTAGAGTTGAGCGCGGTTCGAGGTTCGAGGTTCTCCAGTTCTAGGCTCGAGTGATTTTGGGGGCTGTTCGAGATCGAACTAGAACTCGAGCTTTTTGCAAAAGCTCGATAGTTCTAGATACGTTCGAGAAAGGTTCTAGCAGCAAAAAGCAGGGCTTTTTACAGCTACAGTGTGCAGGAGCCATCGCTGGCAGCTTGCCAGAAGCTGGTAACCAAGATAAACATCGGGTATCCAACCAAAGCGCTTTGGTTAGTAACCCGATGTTTATCCTATTTACGTGCAGGAAGCCCACACTTCCCCGCTCAGCTCGCTTCGCCCCCTCCTGCCCGCGGCATGTATTGTACACACGTACACACACACACACACACACACACACACACACACACATACACATGGTCCCGCTCGGCTTACCTGCGGTGATGAAGTCCCGCCATCCCGACCTCAGCGCTGTCACTGTCCTCCATGGCCGCCGCTTGTCACATCACCTTCTCTCGCTTCCGACCCGAGACTGACTAGCGGTGACGTCACGGGCCTCTCGCGATACTTGGTGTGAAGGCGCCGGTCATTGAACTCAGTGACAGGTGCTGTTAGTGTGCTGGAGATCAGCGCAGGTAATGTACCTCGCTGACAGCAGCACTTGTCATGCCCTGCAGTGACCTGGGCTGACCCATTGATGTTAGCTCAGGTCACTGCACTGCTCTCCCAGCCAATGGGGAACATCCTGCTCTTCATTGACTGGGACAGTGTGGATCGTCATGGCAACCCCTTGGATTACACCAGACCTGGATTTGTTTTTCATTCTAATAAATTGGTTAAAGAGGGAATGTTTTGGGGAGTGTTTTTTCAAATAAAAATGTGTTTTTCGTCTATTTTTTTTTATTACTGACTGGGTTGGTGATGTCGGGTATCTGATAGACGCCTGACCTCACCAACCCCAGGGCTTGATGCCAGGTGACATTACACATCTGGTATTAACCCCATATATTACCCCGTTTGCCACCGCATCAGGGCGCGGAATGAGCTGGGGCGAAGCACCAGGATTGGCGCATCTAATGGATGCGCCACTTCTGGGGCGGCTGCGGCCTGCTATTTTTAGGCTGGGGAGAGCCCAATAACCATGGACCTCCCTAGTCTGAGAATATCAGGCCCCAGCTGTCTGCTTTACCTTGGCTGGTGATCCAATTTTGGGGGACCCCTACGTGTTTTTTTTTTAATTATTTATTTAATTTAAAATAACAGCGTGGGGTGCCCTCAGTTTTGGATTACCAGCGAAGGTGAGGTTGCCAGCTGTGGTCTGCAGGCTGCAGCCATCTGCTTTACCCTAGCTGGCTACAAAACTAGGGGGAACCCTACGTCATTTTTTTTTCATTTTTTTGGCTAAATACAAAGCTAAGCACCCCTTAGTGCCACATGAAAGGCACCAAAGGGTACTCCACTTTTTCTCCACTTTTTCTCCATTTTTTTCTCCATTTTTTCTCCACTTTTTCTCCACTTTTTCTCCACTTTTTCTCCACTTTTTCTCCACTATTTCTCCATTTTTTTCTCCATTTTGTCTCTACTTTTTCTCCACTTTTTCTCCACTTTTTCTACATTTTTTTCTCCACTTTTTCTCCACTTTTTCTCCATCTTTTTCTCCATTTTTTTCTCCACTTTTTCTCCACTTTTTCTCCACTTTTTCTCCATTTTTTTCTCCACATTTTCTCCACTTTTTCTCCACCTTTTCTCCATTTTTTTCTCCACTTTTTCTCCACTTTTTCTCCATTTTTTCTCTATTTTTTCTCCACTTTTTCTCCACTTTTTCTCCACTTTTTCTCCATTTTTTTCTCCATTTTTTCTCCACTTATTCTCCACTTATTCTCCACTTTTTCTCCACTTTTTCTCCACTTTTTCTCCACTTTTTCTCCATTTTTTCTCCACTTATTCTCCACTTTTTCTCCACTTTTTCTCCACTTTTTCTCCACTTTTTTCTCCACTTTTTCTCCACTTTTTCTCCACTTTTTCTCCACTTTTTCTCCACTTTTTCTCCATTTTTTTCTCCACTTTTTCTCCATTTTTTCTCCACTTTTTCTCCATTTTTTCTCCATTTTTTCTCTACTTTTTCTCTACTTTTTCTCTACTTTTTCTCTACTTTTTCTCCACTTTTTCTCCACTTTTTCTCCACTTTTTCTCCACTTTTTCTCCACTTTTTCTCCACTTTTTCTCCACTTTTTCTCCATTTTTTTCTCCACTTTTTCTCCGTTCTTTTTCTATGGTTGGTCTACCCATTAGCTTTGCCATGCATACTGTAGCTCTACACCTACTGCACATGTTACTTTATGATTGACATCTCTTTCGTACCAGAGCTGTCTAAGCCTACTCTGACCCCATATTTGTCATTACTATATTGTTTTTGTACTGTATTATGACATTTGTATCATTTCTTGCTGTGTTGCAATTTTTTTGCTGCATCCCAATTGTACCTCTACATTGTTCGAGTTTATGTTATTGTTCTCTCACTCTTATGTGATACTGATTATTGTCATTTTTCATGATTACATGCAGATAAGTCCAATCTGACGAAGGCTCAGGCCGAAACGTCATTTGTAACTTGTTTTGGACAAAAACATATATGCTTATGAAAATTTTTTTTTTCTTAATACGGACCAATAAAGAGTGATTTTGCATTACTATCCGTTGTGACTTACTGACTTAGTCTGGGAGATTTAGAGTGCCGAGGTTACTCACTAATTTTATCTATTATTACCTCTGAGCACCTATATACCAGTGAGCAGAGCTTCCTCTACAGTACTTCTCCTGATTAGGCATGCCCTTACCTCATGAGCAGGGCATTGCAGCTTTGGTAGCAACCATTACGACATGGACTCTGCTGCTGTGGACCCGAGAAGAGTGAGTGCAGATTCATTGCACCCACACTCCTCACATGAAGGGTCCGCACTCCTAGAAAATGGGGGATACGTTCCCTGAGTTTCTCCCCCCCATATTCTAGACGGTCCAGAGTCGTCGTGGGACCCCTTTATTTTTTTTCTTACAATAAATTGGTGAAAGAGGAAATGTTTTGGGGACTGTTTTTTCAAATAAATTTCTTTTGTCGATTTTTTTTTTTTTAGTACTGACAGTTTATGATGTTGGGTATCTAATAGACGCCATGACATCACAAACTGCTGGGCTTGATCTCAGGTTACTTTACAGCTAGTATCAACCCGATTTATTACCCCGTTTGCCACTGCACCAGGGCACGGGATGAGCTGGGGTGAAGCGCCAGGATTGGCGCATCTAGTGGATGCGCCACGTCTGGGGTGCCTGCGGCCTGCTATTGTTAGGCTGTGAAGGCCCAATAACTATGGACCTTCCCACCCTGAGAATACCAGACCACAGCTGTCCGCTTTACCTTGGCTGGTGATCCAATTTGGGGGGGACCCTACTTTTATTGTGTAATTATTAATATTTATAAAATAATTATAAAAAAGAGCCTGAGGGGACCTCCACATTGGATCCCCAACCACGGTAAAGCTGCCAGCTGTGGTTTTCAGGCTACAGCCGTCTGCTTTACCCTAGCTGGCTATCAAAAATGGGGGGACCCAACGTCATTTTTTTTTTTAACTATTTTTTAAATAGAAAAAATTAATGGGCTTCCCTGTATTTTGATTGCCAACCAAGGTAACGGCAGGCAGATGGGGGTGGCAACCCATAGCTGTCTGCTTTATCTGCGCTGAGAATCAAAAATACCGCGGAGCGCTACGTCATTTTTTTTAAAGATTTATTTTTACAGCACTGTGATGTCCAGCAATCAAAATACAGGGAAGCCCATTTTATTTTTAGTTATTTAAATAAATAATTAAAAAAAATATATATGGGCTCCCGCTGCATTTTTTGTATTGCTAGCTAAGGGTAATCCAAGCAGCTACTGGCTGCTAACCCCCACTGCTTGGTGTTACCTTCACTGGCAATGGAAAATCCAGGGAAGCATTTTTTATTTTTTTTGCCAAAAAACTACAAAAAAAGGACGTGAGCTTTGCCATATTTTTGTATGCTAGCCAGGTATAGCAGGCAGGTGCTGGAAGAGTTGGATACAGCGCCAGAAGATGGCGCTTCTATGAAAATGCCATTTTATGAGGCGGCTGCAGACTGCAATTCGCAGCAGTGGGGCCCAGAAATCTCAGGCCAACCTGTGCTGCGGATTCCAATCCCCAGCTGCCTAGTTGTACCTGGCTGAACACAAAAATGGGGCGAAGCCTACGTCATTTGTTTTCTAATTATTTCATGAAATTCATGAAATAATAAAAAAAAGGCTTCCCTTTATTTTTGGTTCCCAGCCGGGTACAAATAGGCAACTGGGGGTTGGGGGCAGCCGTACCTGCCTGCTGTACCTGGCTAGCATACAAAAATATGGCGAAGCCCACATAATTTTTTCAGGGGGCAAAAAACTTCTGCATACAGTCCTGGATGGAGTATGCTGAGCCTTGTAGTTCTGCAGCTGCTGTGTGTCTGTATGGAGAAGAGCAGACAGCAGCTGCAGAACTACAAGGCTCAGCATACTCCATCCAGGACTGTATGCAGAATTTTTTTGCCCACCAAAAAAATGACGTGGGCTTCGCCATATTTTTGTATGCTAGCCAGGTACAGCAGGCAGCCACGGGCTGCCTCCAACCCCCAGTTGCCTATTTGTACCCGGCTGGGAACCAAAAATATAGGGAAGCCCATTTTTTTTAATTATTTCACTTATTTCATGAAATAATTAAAAAACAAATGACGTGGGCTTCGCCCAATTTTTGTGTCCAGCTGGGTACAACTAGGCAGCTGGGGATTGGAATCCGCAACACAGGTTAGCCCGAGGTTTCTGGGCGCCTCTGCTGCGGATTTCAGTCCGCAGCCATCCCAGAAAATGGCGCTCTCATAGAAGCGCCATCATCTGGCACTGTATCCAACTCTTCCAACAGCCCTGGAGCCGGGTGGCTTGTTGGATAATCATGAGTTAATACTGGCTTTGTTTTACTAGCCAGTATTAAGCCAGAGATTCTTAATGTCAGGCACGTTTGACCCGGCCATTAAGAATCTCCAATAAAGGGTTAAAAAAAAACACCACACAGAGAAAAAATACTTTAATAGAAATAAATACACAGACACATTAGAGACTCCATCTTTATTACCCCCTGTCAGCCCTCCACGATCCTGCTCTTCTGTCTTCTTTCTTTCTAGTGTAGTAGTAGTGACGATTGTAGTGAGGATGAGGTTCCCCAGCTCATCACTTGATGAGCTGGGGAACCTCATCCTCACTACAATCCTCACTAGTGTAGTAGTAGTGACGATTGTAGTGAGGATGAGGTTCACCAGCTCATCACTTGGGGCTGGGGAACCTCATCCTCACTACAATCCTCACTACAATCGGGAAGCAGCGTGCAGCCTTCACTCCGTGAGTGATCAGTGCTGGCTGTCAGCGGTAACAGCGGTAACGCTGACAGACGCGTTACCATAGCAACGGTGCTCCCGGAGCCGCGGTCAGCGGTGACGTCACCGCTAACTGCGTTGCTATGGCAATGGTGATCTCCGTTAATGACCGGCTGTGTCAGCCGGTCCCTAACGGAACGGGGAGTCGACCGTGTGCTAGAGCATGTCGCCAGTACACGGCGATACACATATGTGCACCGTGTACCGGAGAGATGCACTCGCAGGTCCTACATGACGCGTCATAGTCATGTGACCAGTCTGTAGCCAATGAGATAATAGCCACGAGACTGGTCACATGGCTATTTTGACGTCACGATAGGTCCTGCATCTCTGCTGGCAGTGCCGTCACCGGGAGGATTCAGCGATCATCGGATGGAATAGCGGCAGGAGACAGAGTGCAGAAGGGATCGCGAGGACCGGTAAGTGTTATGGCAATGTTTATTAACTGTTTGTGTACATTTATAATGCATTTTTATGTGTTTGTGATTGCCTCCCATTATAGCCTATTGGTTCGAGTTTGGTTCGTCGAATGTTCGACGAACCGAACTCGAACGGGATCCCCGTTCGGCGATCCGACATCGAGCCGAACCGCGACCGGTTCGCTCATCTCTAGTTATGACCACTAGCAACTAACTATCTGTGACCTACAGGTGTGGTCGTAACCATGGATATCTAAGGTCCTGCAATAACCAGCACATGCCCTGACATAGTGAATCAGAACAAGTAGACTACATTTCTAAATGGAGATTTGCTATAATTATTATTATTATTATTATTATTATTATTATTATTATTATTATTACATCTACTATGTATTGGGATAGGATCTTGGAGATGGGAATACCCATTTATTTTTATTTTTTTATTAAAAAAATGAAAAAAAACCCCACATATGGTCCCTCTTATTTTGATACACAGCCAAGATAAGCGCCCACACTGTAGCCATATGTTTTATCTGTGCTGGATGTCATATTATAGGGGATCCTATGTCTATTTATATATTGTTTTTACACCAATATGGGGTCTCACACAGCACCTTTGCTTGAAAGCAGTCAGACCAATAAGACATGCTGGAACTGCCAGTGGGAGGAGCAAGCAATGAATATATATATATAAGGGTTACTGTGCGACCCCAGAAATAGTGTGAGTGGTCCAGAAGCAGTCCTACTAACGCGCGGAAGACTTGGTAAGTATGACATGCCTGATTTCCCCTTTTTTTCTTTGTTTTTCCTTTATTTTGTTTAACTCCTTCACAATCTTCGACATATATATGTGTCCTACATCGTATTCCCCCAGTTTCTGAGGGCTCTGGCGGGGAATTTGCTGTAATCCCCGCACATGTTTGCTGATCCGATCAGCAGACATGTGAGGCTATCAGGTGTGGATGGATAAGAGACCCACCTGCACTTGCTAACTGCACTTGCCAAGGTGTTGTTATAGTAGCACAGGGTCATCTGATGACTCTTCATGCTACCATGATTCACTTCCTGGGAGATCCAACAGAGCATCTGCACTCACAGGAAAAGTGCATTTTCGCTGATCAAAGCAATACTGCAGTATAATTCTGATCAGCAGAAGCGATTGCAGTATGCAGTGATAAAGTCCCCTGGGGGACTAGTAAAATCAATAAAAAAAGTTTTAAAAATATGGTAAAATTGAAAATTAAAAGGTTAAATTTGCCCCCTCTCGCCCCATTGAAAATAAAATAATTAAAAAAAATAAAAATATACACATATTTGGTATCCCTGAGTCTAGAAATGCCTGATCTATCAAAATATAAAACCAATTAATCTGATCGGTAGACTGTGTAGCGAGAAAAAAAATCCAAACTCCAAAATTACGTTTTTTTGGTCATTGCATTAAAATGCAATAACAGGCGATCAAACGTTACACCTGTGCAAAAATGGTATAATTAAAATTGCGAGCTCAAGATGCAAAAAATAAGTCATCAATGAACCCCAGATTAAAAAAAATGAGAACGCTATAGATCTCCGAAAATGGTGACAAAAGTGCTATTCTTTTTTTAGACAAATAGTAAATCTATGTATGTTTGGTGTCTGCAAACTTGTACCAACATGAGGCATCATACGGACACATCAGTTTTACCATATATTGAATGTGGTAAATAAAAGACTCTCAAAACTGAACTTTTTTTGCAATTTCACCACAGTTGGATTTTATTTACCATTTTCCAGTACACTGTGTGGTAAAGTTAATGGTTTCATTAAAAATTACAACTCATTCCGAAAAAAAAATAAGCTTTCATATAGCAATATTGACAGAAAAAAGAAAAAGTTATGGCTCTTGAAAGACGGGCAGGAAAAAAATAAAATCGTACCAGGACAACCGGGTAAAGTACCAGAATTGGCACATCTAATGGATGCAACAATTACGGGGTGGCTGTGGACTACTATTTTTGGCAGGGGGGGCCCAATAACCATGGACCTTCCCAGTCTGGTAATTTCAGCCCACAGCTGAGTGCTTTACCTTGCCTGTTTATCAAAAATAGGGGAAACCCCACCAGACCCCTGTACCTGTATAAATTCTGGCCGATGACGGGTTCATACAGCTGGTTTTGAATCTCCTATTAAATCGATGGCTAGACCATATAGAACAAGCTTTTCTTCCCCCCATTCACCTTTTGTGCCTCCCCTATTTCCTCATAGACTGTAAGCTTACGAGCAGGGCCCTCATTCCTCCTGGTATCTTAATTTTGTTACTTTGTATTGTCTCATATTGTCTGTACATGTCCCCTCTGAATTATAAAGCACTGCGGAATATGCTGGCGCTATAGAAATAAAACTTATTATTATTAAGATTTTTTTCATTTACTGTATTTATTTATTGTAAAATAAAAATCTGTCAAATAAGCACCACAGGGTGGAATTTTATTATATGTTAATAGTTAGAGATAGATATATTAATATCTATGTCTCAGTACTATCTGTCTAAATAGCATTCATTGGAGCAAAACTCTAAAAAAAGAAAAACGCAAGAAAAAATACAATAAAAAATGCATTGAAAACGAGTCAAAAATACTACTTCTTTCCTTCCAAGAGATGCAGAAATGGTGCAGAAATGTCTGCATCCAAATACTCGACATGTACACATACCCTAATACTTTGACAACAATGTCTCCAGCAGCAACCTGAGAGCAAGAATGGACTTACATTAGTGTATGGCATTCGATGTGAGAGCTAATGATCGTCCACTCCTACTCTACTGCAAGCGTGAGCCGAGTGCCATGTAACTTTCATCTTGCAATAGGATCACGGCTGCAGAGGAAAGGGAGAGAGTTATCTCTCCATCTCATCCATTGTCAGCCTGTGTATATATCGCAGCATGCTGTCATTTTTTTCCTCAGTCCAATTAGGGCTGAGGAAAAACTCGCAGATCTGAGCTCCAGCATTGTCTTAAACGGGGCCAAGTGCAATGCGAGATTTTCTCCTGTTCCCATTAAAATTTTGAGTGCTGTTTCTATCCATTTCAGTGATCTTCATGTACCTTCTAGCCCTCCTGTTAGCGTCTTTTGGAAAAATGATTGAGTTTCCCTCTGATTTCCATTATACTTGGTACTTGAAGCTATCCAGTCTGCCTTGCTCAATTTGAGTACTGAGCACTAGAGATGAGCGAACCGGCCGAGGCTCTGTTTGGGTCGGATTCACCGAGCTAGCCTGTGTTCGCCAAACCTAGCTGAACGCATTGAATTCAATGAAAGGCAAAAGTAAAGGAATAGACAACACTTTTAGGGGGCCCAAGAGCTGCAAAAACAGCTCAAACTGTTATACAGTGAAGAGGCACTGTTGTGACACTGCCATTAAATTCCTAGACCATTAACATAAGAAATGTAGGAAGAGTGAGAGGAGTAGGCCTGTTGCTCTGAGAACCCTGGAATTACAGGCAAGATATCACTTGGAAACCCATCTTGGAGTCTTCACATTTCCAAAAATTAGAGGCAGACAGCAGGGAGTGGCATCAATTGGCCCGTAGTACCCAGAATTTCTTGCACAGCAGACACGTATGGGATTTGCACCATACAGGGTTTGTTCGGAGCCCTCATACCGCATTCAACAACTAAAATTGCTTTTGTGCTAATATTAGCTACATAGACTGTTATTGCTAGACCCATATAAGAATAGTAAGAGCGGTAGATGATTGAAGGTAGCTGCATGCCTGCCAGTCTGGGAGCCCTACTGCTACAGGCAACACACAAGGAAACCCAATCAGTGTTGGTCTTGGCACCTGACTGCACTAAAATGAAGGGTACATCAAACATGAGGCCAGTATAATGAAGGTGACCGATTTTGTGTGGTGTGACAGCTGGAGTCCACAAAAAAGCATTAGGAGGATGCGGAAGGGATATCAATATCTCTTACATCTGCCCTGTCATCACTCAGGCAGCTGGCATGGAAGGGTGGAGAACAGCAATCAAGGGGTGCTCATGTTAACCGACAAACTGTTATTGAAGGTGAAGGAGATGAGGACCAAATGCAGGATGAGGAGGAAGAGTGGGTTGGCTTGCAACAGTCAGGAGATGAAGAAGATATTTAATTACCTCTCAGTTTTCCATTTTTGGTGGAAGTGGACAGGAAGAAGCAAGCTTGAGTGTTACCCCGCCACCAACACACCATGGTCTTGGACCTCATGGAAGTGCCAGACACATGAGCACCTTCATGCTGCACATTCTGCAACATAGTGGCCGTATTGCTATGATTAGAAATAGTGCTGACCACTGTGTTGCCACTCTGTTAGAGCCATGGTACAAATTTAGCCAGATGCTTTCTCCCCTCGAAAAGGGACATTAAAATGCTGTAGTTTCGAAACAAGCTTGTACACAATTTTGAGAGTGGTTTTCCCCAAGGCAGAAGTGAGGCACACAGTGTGCATCCCAGTTAAGGACCACCTTCCACAGCGCAGCAACGGACATGACGCTCCTTCATCTCCTCCCTCTTATAATGGTGCCCGACTGCGTCTGTGTCACACGCCGCTGCTGCCACACACCCAGCCTCTGCTGTTCTCCATGGGCCGTTACTGCAGGTAACGCTCCCCCTTGCTCTCCCAGGCACCACTTCTGCACCCTGTTACCGACCTCACCGGGTTATGATATTTTCTGTTACAGGCGTTCACCCATCCTCCACAGTGACACTGTCACTCCTCTGCATACGGTATGTAGCATTCTCCTTGCTCCTTTTGGTTGCTTTGCTCATTTGCTGTGCTCTTCTTCTTCCTCCCCTTTCCCTCTCCTTTTCTTTCTCTTCGCTCTCTCTCTTTCCCTCTCTTTGTCCCTCCCTCTCTCCTTCCCTCTCTTTCCCTCTCTTTCTCTCCCTCTCTTTTCTTTCTCCTTCTTTCTCTTTCTCCCTCTTTTTCTCTTTCTCCCTCTTTTTCTCTTTCTCCCTCTTTTTCTCTTTCTCCCCCTTTTTCTCTTTCTCCCTCTTTTTCTCTTTCTCCCTCTTTTTCTCTTTCTCCCCCTTTTTCTCTTTCTCCCTCTTTTTCTCTTTCTCCCTCTTTTTCTCTTTCTCCCTCTTTTTCTCTTTCTCCCTCTTTTTCTCTTTCTCCCTCTTTTTCTTTCTCCCTCTTTTTCTCTTTCTCCCTCCTTTTTCTCTTTCTCCCTCTTTTTTTCTTTCTCCCTCTTCTTTTTCTCCCTCTTTCTCCCCCTTTCTCTTTTTTCCCCCTTTCTCTTTCTCCCCCTTTCTCTTTCTCCCCCTTTCTCTTTCTCCCCCTTTCTCTTTCTCCCCCTTTCTCTTTCTCCCCCTTTCTCTTTCTCCCCCTTTCTCTTTCTCCCTCTTCTCTTTCTCCCTCTTTCTCCCCCTTTCTCTTTCTCCCCCTTTCTCTTTCTCCACCTTTCTCTTTCTCCCCCTTTCTCTTTCTCCCCCTTTCTCTTTCTCCCCCTTTCTCTTTCTCCCCCTTTCTCTTTCTCCCTCTTTCTCTTTCTCCCTCTTTCTCTTTCTCCCTCTTTCTCCCTCTTTCTCTTTCTCCCTCTTTCTCTTTCTTTCTCCCTCTTTCTCTCTCTTTCTCCCTCTCTTTTTCCCTCTCTTTTTCCCTCTCTCTTTTTCCCTCTCTCTTTTTCCCTCTCTCTTTTTCCCTCTCTCTTTTTCCCTCTCTCTTTTTCCCTCTCTCTTTTTCCCTCTCTCTTTCTTCTTCTATACATGTCTCATTTCTATTACTATCATACTCTCCTTTTGCTACGCTTTTTCTGCCTTCTACATCCTAGGATACTGACTTTGGCTTGAACTTTTGCCTGACAATCCATTTGTCCATTTTCCCCATGGTACTTT
Organism: Anomaloglossus baeobatrachus; assembly: GCF_048569485.1. NCBI lineage: Eukaryota > Metazoa > Chordata > Amphibia > Anura > Aromobatidae > Anomaloglossus > Anomaloglossus baeobatrachus. Next base: position 534,294,142 of record NC_134355.1, on the reverse strand, counting down.
TTTGTCTGAATCATGCCTATATTAACTATTATCTCCCTCATGTTATTAGAGCATACTCTGCAATTGTGAAAGAACCTTGCCTCCCTTTATGCATTTCGGTTGTCCTATGTGACCCGCGCCATCCAGCTGTAACCATTGATGTACGTTCTTTCTCTACATGTACATTTTTGTATATTTTTGTATTTATCCTGTACATATTTTATGTTCCACTTGTACATATATGCACTTATTTTGTCATTTTTCACACCTTTTCAGGCAACTACCTTGATAAAGGCTCTACTCCGAAACGTCGGTGTTTCTGTGGTTTAGGTTCACTTTTGCAGTGTATGAAAAAAATTAGGACAAGTCCAGGTATGATATGCTTGAACAAAGTTTCTTTATTTTTCACCAAAATAATGTACCGCCCAACGTTGCGGCTCTCACAGGAGCCTTCACCAGGGGCCAAGAGTACTAAGACAAACATGGTATGACAAGGGAAAACAAACAGAAAAACATTTTTTACAATTTACATAATGATAATGCATCAAGAAAAAACACGCGATAACCTGATTGGAAATGTGAAGGTAATGGGAGACAATTGTCGTGGTGTAGGGTGTGGAACAAAAAGATATAACCGCTAGAACTGAAAGGAGGAAAATCTGAGGATATAGAAGGAAAAGAAAAGGAAAAAGAAGAGAATGAGAAAAAAGGGGGACAAAAAGAAAAAGAAAAAGAAAAAGAAGAAGGGGAAACCGAGAAGAGAGGAGAGGGAAGCATAGGAAGAAGAGAAAAGTATAGAGTAGTCAAGAGGCAGAAACTCATAAGAGACATACCTAAGGTAGATGGTTGTGATAAGAAATCTTATAGATGCATCAGAACCTGAAGACTGGAAGGGCTTCTGAGAAGGAAAGGGAATACACTAAATGTAACAAGGTATATAAAAAAGGGGAAGCAGAGTGATAGAACCATGATTGACTTACTCAGAAGAGTCGACTTAAGGAATACTCCAGTAGGAGAAATTTGTTGCTATATGTAAAGCAGACAAGGAGAGTGCCTAGTGTGAAGACATATGAATAGTATGAGCCGAATAGGTTAAAAGGACGAAAAAGTAGTTGTAGAAAAAATACGTACCAATAGGGGGCTAGCATACAATGTGAAGGGGCTCACACAGTAGGCAGGGATACAGGATAGATGCTGCCAATTGAAAAGAGTGTCAATAAAGGTGATGTAGTGTAAGAATATAGTGTAAAAATATATAGCAGGAGTGCAGGGAAGGAGAGTAAAAGATACATACCAAACGGGCACTATTATATGTGTGCTAGAATCATTGATCATACGTAGTATGGTAAAAAGATTGCCAGGATGACCACAGTGGTACTAAAAAAGGAAATGATAATGAATGTAATGGTATGTAAATGACAAAGAAAGACAAAGAGAGGCAGGAACATACCAGAAGGCACTGGAATAAAGGTGAGAGCACCAGGGAGAAACCTGCAATATCATCAAGATATAGGGTAAATAATATGAAAAGAATGAGCAAAAAGATCGTAAAGCAGCATAGAGGAAACATCTTACCTAAAGCGGCATGGTGGTATGACCAGTGTGTGGAGGGAGCCCAGGGACTGTGAGGGAGGTGGGCCTCTATATACCGGCTTGTGAGCGTCCATTGGTGGAGTGGGAATTACTGTTTCCAGGTGTGGAGAAGCCTGTGGGTGTGCGCGTGACGCGCAGCCCCCGCCCCGCCCCCCAATGGGCGGAGCATAGGCGGACGGTGCGTGCCAGGCACCCACACACAGGAGAGGTAGTGTGGACTAGAGGGCGTGCGCGTGACACACGGCAACCGCCGCGCCCCCCAGTGGGCGGGACATCGGCGGGCGGCGCGCGCCAGGCACACACACACAGTGTGGGATGTGTCAAAGGAAGTGACGTGTGGGCGTGAGCATGACACGTGGCAGCCGCCACGCCCCCGGGAGCGGGGCATGGGAGGGAGACACGCGTCAGGCACACACCCACAGTGTGTAAGGCTCGAGGGTAAATACATGACGTTATAGAGACGTGCTTGCGCATGCGCGTTGCATAGTACCCATTCCACGCTCCTGAGCATAGAGCGCAGATGGACGGCATGGAACGAGCGCATGCGCTGTGTACTAGAAACAAAGGTGAACTTAATTATACGGTGCTACTCCTTGTAGATAAGGAATCCTTGGTGAGACAGATACGCAGCTATGGAGCGTGCTGTAGCAGTAGACGGCCTGAGTGCATATAATAGGTCGTGTGGAGGGTGTTCTAGGACATCTAAAGAAGGGGGGGAAGGATAGAAAAAAATCATTAAAATCATGAGTAAAATCACATACATGGAATTAAATAAATACTGATATATATAGTATCACAAACAACTATGCATCAATAAGTAAGATCTAAACAGCATCACTATAGTGACAAAGCAAGATACAGTATGTCACAATGGGGGCAACATTATACGAAGAACATTACAGTGGGGTCATGCAGAACGGTGAGGCATGGTATTGAAAATATCAAAGTGCAACAATGGTACAAGATGCAAGGACAAATGAATACCGTAAAGTCAAGGATAAGTACCAGAGGTACGATAGGACTCCTGTAGAACCTCATAAAATATACAAAAAAACCATTAGGAGCGAATCTGATTTCAACAGACAATTTCATATTCCCTATTGAGCCCCTTGGGCTCCAGGGTTTTAAGTGTGTGGATCCAGAAGGCTTCTCGCAACTTGAGTCTCTGGATCCGATTACCACCTCTGCGAATTGGGGGAACATGTTCAATAACCTGGTACCGCAACTGGGCTATGGAGTGGTTGTGTGAAATGAAATGAGAAGGAATCGGTAATAGGGTCTGTTTACAACGAATGGTGGATTTATGCTTGCTTATGCGGTCTCGGATATGTTGGGTCGTCTCCCCAACATACCCAAGACCGCAAGGGCATTTAATGAGATAAACGACATATGAAGAGTCGCATGTGAAGAGGCCCTTGATGGGAAAATGCTGACCGGTATGTGGGTGAGTGAAAGAGTTGCCCTTAGTCACGTTCGAACATTGTGTACATCCTAAACAGGGGAAGGTTCCATTCCTCTGTGTGGTGAGGGTGGACTGTAGATGAGAGGATTTAGAAGAGCCAATATCGGCTCTTACCAAATGATCTCTTAGATTTTTAGACTTCTTATGACAGAAGAGTGGAGGATGGCTGAATTCAGGAATAGATGGGTAAGACCGAGAAAGTAGGGGCCAGTGTTGGCGGATGATATTCCGGACCGGAGTCTTAAAAGGATGATAGACCGACACAAAAGGGATCCTTGTAGGCATAGCGGGTCTGGAACTGTTATGAGTAGATGAGGCATTGTGTCGGGATATATGTGGTGGGTAACCACGTTCCTGAAATTTGAAGCTCATTTCAGCATGACGAGTATTTCTGGTTTCCGGGTCAGACACAATGCGGGCGATCCTATGATGTTGAGAAAGGGGTAAAGAATTCTTCATGTGTTTAGGATGACTACTCGTATAATGTAATAGACTGTTCCGATCCGTTTGCTTGGTATATAGGTCTGTGGTTATATGACCGTCTGTGTCCAGTGTTACGGTAGTATCTAGGAAGTTGATGGACCTGGGGTCATGGTGTAGTGTGAAGGTTAGGGTAGGGATACATGTATTCAGAGAGTTAAAGAATGTAAGTAAATCAGGAAGCTCACCATGCCAGATGACAAACACGTCATCAATATAACGTTTCCATGACAGTACGTGAGACTGAAACTGTGGAGAGTGGTAGACATGGCGTTCCTCGAACCAGGCCATGAAAATATTGGCATATGGAGGTGCCACATTTGACCCCATCGCAGTACCTTTCCGCTGGATGTAGTATTGGTCACCAAATAAGAAAAAATTGTGTTCCAATACAATGCGTAGGAGGTCTTGGCAAAAAGTATGTTGCTGTTCAGAAAAAGGGCTGTACCGCTCGAGGAACCAGCTAACAGCCTCTATACCAAGATGGTGGTCAATGCTGGTATAGAGGCTGTTAACATCCATTGTCACCAGTAGGCAATTGGTGGGTAGTGTTACTAAGTTATGAACATGGGATAAGAATTCTGTAGTGTCCCTAAGATATGAGGTAATGGAAGGAACCAGAGGGGACAAAATTTTGTCAAGAGTAATGGCCAGTCGGGAGAGAATAGAATCGGTGGATGCTACGATCGGTCGTCCTGGCGGGTGGGTCAAGTTTTTGTGGATCTTGGGCAAGATATAGAAGACTGGTGTGATGGGATTGATCTTGTGGAGATACTCGGCTAGCTTTTTGTCAATACTGCCGATCTGTAGGTGATAATTGACAGTATTAGTGATGACACTATATATGTTGGAAGTAGGATCTCGTGTGATCGGGGTGTAGGTGTTAACATCACTTAACTGGCGGGTAATCTCAGAGAGATAGTAGGCTTTGTCCAAGACCACTATGGCCCCGCCCTTATCCGCAGGTTTGATAATTATATGTGGATTGTTCTTCAAACTCGAGATTGCACGTGTCTCATCAGGGGTGCAATTGTGTTTAAGGCGAAATGTGCCTTTGTGTATACTATCCACGATATGGTTAATGTCATTGGAGACCAGGGAAATGTATGTCTCCACTGGATGATGATTTTTAGGTGGAGAGAAAGTACTAGGAATGCGTAGACCTAAACCCTTAAGATGGAATGAATCGGAAGACATAGGATTGCTGGTGTCAATGGGATTGGGTTGTAGATTATCAAAGTGCACCTTGAGACGGAGGTTCCTAAAGAATCTCCTTGTTTCCTGGTCTAAGGTAAAGGAATGGAAGGCTGGGGTAGGACAGAACGATAAGCCCTTCTGGAGGACTGATGACTCACTGGGGGACAAGGTGTAGGAAGAGATATTGAAGACCAAATTGGTCTTACCTGTGAACGAGTTGTCACTGTTCTCGGGACGTATTCCCTTGCTCCGCCGCGTTTTCCTTTTTGCGGTCGTCGCTGACCTAAAAAAAGAGAAGAGTGAGCTTGATTCTGCTCGCTGTCCGAGCTGTTGGACGAGGTATAATGTCCAGGGTAAGGTGGACGCCTTGAGAAGGTGTAGCTGGATGAACGCCATGTATATACTTGGTTCTTGACGTAATCTTCCTGGTCTCGCTGGAATTTTGATCGTTTGCGTATTTGTAGGTTCTTACGAAATTCAAGAATCGTGGATTCAGTTTTGGTTTTAATAGACGAAAACTCTGTAGAAGACAGGGTATTCTGTAGTTGATGTTCAATGGTGGTGATATTAGCACCAATTTCGTTAATCTCCTTCTCCAAGAACTCTATGGTTAGTAATATAAGGTCCATTGAGCATTTGTTTAGAATGCTCTCATATTTATCGCAATAAGAGGTATTGTCCGAAAACAGGGTCGGTCGTAGGGGGATGCGAAGTCCTCGAGGAATCCTCTTCGCCCTATGGTACTCGGCTAGAGTGATGTAATGTAGTTCCAAGGCGGTATGTCGGCGTAATTCCTTCTCGTAGTCCTTGCTTCGGATCTCCTCAGTGGGAGTCACAAGAAATTGGTTAGATACATGTACTTTAGCTAGTATAGCGGAAGTATCATCATCGTTATATGAAAACATAGAAAACGACATATCCGTAAGAAGGATAGAGAAGCAGGAGCAACAACCAAAAAACAATAGTCACAGGAAGGGATAAGTTGTGCTCAGCTGCTATAGTCCTGGTGCTCGGGAGAAAAAATAGTCAATCAAGGAAGTAGTCCCGGCACACAGTGTATGAAAAAAATTAGGACAAGTCCAGGTATGATATGCTTGAACAAAGTTTCTTTATTTTTCACCAAAATAATGTACCGCCCAACGTTGCGGCTCTCACAGGAGCCTTCACCAGGGGCCAAGAGTACTAAGACAAACATGGTATGACAAGGGAAAACAAACAGAAAAACATTTTTTACAATTTACATAATGATAATGCATCAAGAAAAAACACGAGATAACCTGATTGGAAATGTGAAGGTAATGGGAGACAATTGTCGTGGTGTAGGGTGTGGAACAAAAAGATATAACCGCTAGAACTGAAAGGAGGAAAATCTGAGGATATAGAAGGAAAAGAAAAGGAAAAAGAAGAGAATGAGAAAAAAGGGGGACAAAAAGAAAAAGAAAAAGAAAAAGAAGAAGGGGAAACCGAGAAGAGAGGAGAGGGAAGCATAGGAAGAAGAGAAAAGTATAGAGTAGTCAAGAGGCAGAAACTCATAAGAGACATACCTAAGGTAGATGGTTGTGATAAGAAATCTTATAGATGCATCAGAACCTGAAGACTGGAAGGGCTTCTGAGAAGGAAAGGGAATACACTAAATGTAACAAGGTATATAAAAAAGGGGAAGCAGAGTGATAGAACCATGATTGACTTACTCAGAAGAGTCGACTTAAGGAATACTCCAGTAGGAGAAATTTGTTGCTATATGTAAAGCAGACAAGGAGAGTGCCTAGTGTGAAGACATATGAATAGTATGAGCCGAATAGGTTAAGAGGACGAAAAGTAGTTGTAGAAAAAATACGTGTGCCGGGACTACTTCCTTGATTGACTATTTTTTCTCCCGAGCACCAGGACTATAGCAGCTGAGCACAACTTATCCCTTCCTGTCACTTTTGCAGTGTGTCAATAAATCCACTTGCATCACAAAAAATTCTCTTGCTTTCATTTGAGTGCTGGGGTCACATACTATACATGAGCACCTTCATGCTGCACATTCTGCAACATAGTGGCCGTATTGCTATGATTAGAAATAGTGCTGACCACTGTGTTGCCACTCTGTTAGAGCCATGGTACAAATTTAGCCAGATGCTTTCTCCCCTCGAAAGGGACATTAAAATGCTGTAGTTTCGAAACAAGCTTGTACACAATCTTGAGAGTGGTTTTCCCCAAGGCAGAAGTGAGGCACACAGTGTGCATCCCAGTTAAGGACTTCCAATCCAGGAATGTCTAGTCAGCATTGCAGATACACTAGCAGCAGCAGTTTAAGTGGGATAACCAATTTCTGTGAGTTGTAGCACACATGTTTTTCACTATCCTGGGCACCAGCAGAACAGAGTACAAGTCTGACACATAGTCCTGCGGCATCCTCTCCAGTTGTTAACTATCTAGAGCTCAATATCAATGCCATGGGGGGGAAGGGGGGAATTGGCCCCTTTAGCATTTTGGTTTTCAAAAATTGAAGAGTGGCCTGAGCTTGCCAGCCACGCATGGAGGTTTTACCATGCCCGGCAGCCAGTGTTGCTTCACAACATGTCTTCAGCGCTGCTGGTGGTAGCCTGATGGATAATCGCATCTGTCAGCCCCCTGAAAGTGTAGACTACCTAACTTTCATTAAGATTAACTTTTCCACCTCATAGTGTGCAGACTAGGCCATTGGGTAGTTTTCAGTGTGCTGCATTGATCTCCCATTGTTTCAGTCTTTGACACCATTGTTGTGGCTTCTGTATTTAAGGTTGCTACTGCTGCTGATGTGACTAACAAGTGCCCTGGTGATGCAACAATCAACATGCGTGTCTGTAAGGGCCCAGATGTTCCCTGCTATCCACCCCCACACAGTATCCACAGCTGATGGACAGTCCGCAGACACGGTCTTGGGGATAACAGTTGCTTTAATATAGCAGGAACAAAGCAAATCAATACGGAATATATGTTTCACAGTCTCTCGTGGGTAAGCCACGGCAAATACAGCTTGGAGTTGAATGCTGAAGTGCAATTAGGGTACTGGAGCTTTAACAGCACGATTTGTTTCAGAATTAATACTGGTATGCTTTAGGTTCAGAGTCTCTTGAGTTTAGAGGGTAGATATGATAAGATTGTACAGACCTGGAGTCCTGGGGTTAATTTCACTGCTAGTTCAGAAACGTGCAGTACTTGTAAGCAAATGAAGACTGTCACTAATATTGCAGTGGGGCGGGAGACCCTCAAACTTCCCCAATCTACATGCAGTAGGGTTGGGTATATACTCAGTATGACCTACTGTCTGAAAAGATGCACAATGTATATCTGGCCAGTGAGAATTCAGGATAGGAATCCTTCAGCAGATTGGCTGTAAAAATCAGGAAATGATGAAATTCTAGGCCTCAGGCCTAGTAGGAGTCTTGTGGTGAAGAGATTCTCCACATAATGTCTTCCCTCAGAGAGACTCAGCCAGAACCAGCTCATTCCAGTTCTTTCCAGACAGAGGCTGGAGAATAGCCCCACCTATTGAGCCATGTGACCAAGAACTAGCCAATAGGATAACACCCAATGAACACTTCAGATTCTTACAGTTTTTACCAGTAGATGGTGCTAGAACACAACATATGAAAAATGCTTTACTTATAACATATAGCATAATATTACATATAAGTGAATGTACTTAAAGAAAGAGACACAATCTGGACCGGACCACTACATGTCCACTGCTGTTACTTTTACAATTTGGCTTTTTTTATGTATTAAGCACCTACTATTCCTCCTATTCCTCTTCATTTTGCTTCCTCCTGAATCACGAAAAGGCAAATATTTGGTCAATGGAAAGTGAAAATAGGTTTGAAAACATGGACAATGCCGGACCACAGGCCACATGTGAGGTCACAGTGATTTCCTCTGGCTCTTCCCAGTGTCACATGATGTAATTAAATATGCAGACTATCACATGCATGGGGTTAAATTCATGGATCAGTGCAGTGTATCACACAAGATGGGATTAGATGTATGACCCTGCTCCATACACTTGAATGGAGAAGTGGTGTAATATGTGACTCTGAGCAATCTATTTTTATGCGATTGCCGGTTTTAATTTGACCCCCTATGGAAGTAATAATATATTATGAGAGAGTTATATCACAGATGATGGATTAGATACAAGGCTGGTGGTGAACTGGATAGCTGTGCATCGGCAGGTGCCAGCTACAGTATGTCTCCTTTTTTTGTGTTACCAGTAGCGGTAGAGGTCTAAGAGCACCAGGCCTATACTTAAAACTGATGCCCCTTATACTGATCAATGTTTAGGGTAAAAATACTGGGCTGACCTGACCCAGCCAGGCCCAGTCCGATGCATCTATGATGTGTCATTAGGCTATTTGTACGTTTGTGCAATTGATGCCACTTTCATGGTATCTGCCCCTAATTTTTGTAAATGGGCAAAGAGTTATCAATTAGTATTTATCTTCAGTGATATATAGGTGTTGGAGGCCTGCACAATTACACAAATCTTTTGATTTCTGATGAGATACTGGGCCAGAATCACAGAATTGATTAGTATTTATATGCTGAACTAACTATTTGTGGCAGACCATAGGACCAGAGATTTAGCTGTCAGAATTTAGATGGTGAAATTGCAATCATTGGCAGGAATACAGATTTTGCAATCTCTATGTAGATGATGAAATGGCCATTTTTGCCTGGAGCACAGATTTTGCTCTATTTAGATGCAGAAATAGCAATTTAGACCTGGTTCACAGATGTGATTTTTTACATGAAGAATGGGAAACATTTAGAAAAAAAAAATCATCAACTTGTACCTTTGGACCAATTTCTTAAGCGACAGCACAGCATTTTAACCATTTCCATTTTCTTTTGATTCCAATTCCATGTGGGGCTGCAGCAGTCATTTTGATGTGCATTAGTAGTTGTGACTCTCACAACTATTCAAGGTGAGCCTTGACACTTTCTGACTCTATATCTCATCTTTCAGATAAGACCCTATTTTGCACTTTCTTTGCGGCACTTCTCTTTTAGTCTAACTAGATGCAGAAATAACAATTTGGAGCTGGAACACAGATGTGGCCCTATTAAGATGCAGAAATAGCAATTTTGAGCTGGAGCACAGATGTGGCCCTATTTAAATGCAGAAATAGGAATTTTGAGCTGGATCACAGATGTGGCCCTATTTAGATACAGAAATAGCAAGTTTTAGTTGGAGCACACAAATAGCTATCACTCAATGATGAAATGCCGATTTGTGACAAACAACATTCCGTACACTGCACTTCCCTATTCTACATTATCGCCCTATGTCCTAACCATCTCAACTACCTGTAATAAATCCCTAGCTAAGCTAAATGTTCAGAATCTATGTTTTTAGTGCATTTTAGTGCTCGCTCATCACTACTCTCCGTCCCCTACTTACCTATAGAGCTATATTTTTTTTTATATTTTTACATTTTCTTTCATATTCTCAGTAAGTAATTATTATCTGCCTTGTTGAATCTTTACAAACTTTTTATGCTGACCTTCTCCTTCTGTAACTATAAAGCGATATGAACTATTGCAGCTATCAAGCTTTTATTTTCAATTAATATGTAGTCAGTGAAACTAAATAATGACATATAACTTAAAGAATAATCAAGCTGTCAAACTCAAATTAGCCCTAACATAAATGACAGTCTATGGAAGAGTAATTGAATATATAAAAAAACTATCACAGAAGGGACACTGAGAATAGAAGTATCTAAACAGTGAAAGGCCATATTATAGCAAACATTTGGGAGCATTTGAGAATATTTCTGTTGCAAGTACTTGTTAAATGGAATGTATAGTCCTAAGTACTTATAATGGAATTAGAAGAAACATTCATACCTAATTACAGGCAAGCAGTGTAAAACTGTAATGGCCCCTGTTAAAAGGAAGGCAAACTAGGCAGTTGCCAAGGGCCAACACTTTGTTTGGGGCTCTCAGCATTTACAGCAGAAACTACATTGATCATGAGACTGTGTTGTCCCAGGTCCTGTACCATGCAGGAGTCTAGAAGAACTGAAAAGGTGGAGACAGGCTGATAAGTATTCTATTGTGTGAGGGTCATGAACAAATATGAACAATTTGTCTGAGTACATAGAGCTATATGTGAAAGTTATATGTAAGATCATTACAAAATGTACTCATGTAAAAAGACCAGAATACATAGTTCCGAATCTGGAATAAACACAAAATCATATCAATGCAATATCAATGAAAGTATGAAAATGTTAAAAAAAATAATTTTATTATTAAATTATTTAAAATCTCCTTAAAGAAAATGAGGTGTGTTCAAATAGCCAGTAGGTAGCACCTAGGGAGCTTAACAAATACTAAGCAAGTAACCTAGGTGAGAGTCCATAACAAATATATACAGGTAGCAACCTTGACAAGGGAAGTGAAGTAAAAAAAGTAAAAGCAATGCACAAATAGGAAATATGTTACCTTTCTAAATCTGTGGCACCTGATCCCCAATGTATATTTTAGCAATGTGCCTTCTTCCAGGGAATTGGCTTAATGTCTCAAAACACATAATTATATCTACAAAGATGGCCAATGAGAAAATGCGCTGGTGAAGTGCCAAAGTTGAATGGCCCATGGACATGTCAGCATCTTCCCATCAGTCCAATCTCTAGGCATGTCCATGATATTGCAATGGTCATGAGAGTCGAAGATATGCCCATGTAAATCACCAGGTTAGGTGATCAAAGTGCTACCATGCATAGTGACACAGCTGGAGACAGAAATGACATGGTTATTTGGCCCTTCCCAGCCTAAAAATAGCATCCTGCATTGTCCCAAGAAGTGGTGCATCCATTAGATGCTTCAATTCTGGCACTTTATCTGGCTTTACCCGATTGCCATGGTGCAGTGCCAATCAGGGTAATATTTTTGAGGTTGATGTCAGCTGTGAATTGACAACTGGCATCAAATCCAGGGGTTAGTAATTGATAGGCACATATTCTCCTTCTGAGAACGGGTCTCCGAAGGTCACTCGCGCTTAAGGCCCAGTCACACACAATGACTTACCAGCGATCACGAAAACGATGTGACCTGATAGGGATCGCTGGTAAGTCACTGGGAGGTCGCTGGTGAGATGTCACACAGTCAGACCTTACCAACGATGAAGGAGCGATACAGGTTGCAGTAGCGACCTGTATAACAATCTCAGCAGTCACTGTGACCCTGTCACACAGTGTCAAACACAGCGAAGTGTCCTGCCCTGCAGGACATCGCCTTTGAAGAAAATGGCCTGGACCATTCTGCAACGACTAGAGATCTCACAGCAGGGGCCTGATCGCTGGTAGATGTCACACATAATGAGATCGCTAATGGGATCGCTATTGCATCACCAAAACCGTGACTCAGCAGCGATCTCGCTATGTGTGACGGTAACTTTAGCAACCTATAGAGCCTCGTTCCCAGAATGTTCTAAGAATGGGGCTCCATAGAATTTGATTGATGCAATGGCACATTACACAATTTGATTACTTTGGAATTGAGGGATTTTTTAATCTATAAATTATAAAACGAGGCAGTGTGTGGAAGTTGTTATTAACCATTGGATTACATCAGAACTTTGAGAATTTTTTTTAAATTATTGAATTGATGAATTATTGAGTGTGGGGGAGTCTTCATTCAAATAAACTATTTCTTCCTGAGCATTTTTTTTACTTTACATTTGCCAGGTTATTAATGGGGGTATCTGATAGATGCCACTTGATTACTAATTCCAGGGCTTGATGCCAGCTGTCAATATACAGCAGACATCACCCTCAAAAATATTACCCTGATTGCACCCGCAACAAGGCAATTGGGAAGAGCCAGATGAAGAAGTTGCTCATCCTTAGAAGTGACACATGCATTAATTGATTCCGGCTCATCTGTCCTTCCCAGTCTAATAATACTAGCCCCTAGTTGTTTACTTTACCTTGGTTGGTTAATAAAATAGGGGGAACCCATGCTATTTTTTTTAATAATTTATTATTTACAAATAATTTATAAATAAATAGTTTTTAAAAATGTGGGATCTCCTTTATTTTTGAAAACCAGACAAGGGCTTCAAGCTGTCTGCTGTCTGCCTTACCTTGACTTAACTTATTTATTTTGTTACCAGCAGTGTCCAGGCATCTTTCCCATACTGAAAATGTCTTATTTGGTTGCGCTGTAGTCTTTCAACAAAATTTAGTCAGCACCCAAAAAGCATCCGAATTCCGAACTTGACCTCCCGCAAGAAGTCCGTGTTCGAATTCGAGCCCTGGACAGTAGGTGTCCAGTATGATCCTCGAGCTTTATTTTTTGGGTTCACTCATCATCACTAATCACCTAACAACAAAAGAATGACATATTGCTTGAATAGATTACATATAAATACTACCAATGCATTTCAAAATTAAATATAAAGTAAAGAAAAAAAAGTATTTGATACTCTGCCGATTTTGCAAGTTTTCCCACCTGCAAAGAATAGAGAAGTCTTTAATTTTTATCGAGGTACTTTTCAACTGTGACAAACACAATCAAAAAATAAATCCAGAAATCACATTGTACGATATTTATAAAAATAATTTTTATTTTCTTGCATAAAGTAAGAATTTGATACAATAGAAAAACAGAACTTAAATATTTTGTACAGAAACCTTTGCGCGCAATTACAGAGATTAGATGTTTCCTGTAGTTCATGACCAGGTTTGTACACACTGCAGCATGGATTTTTATGCATTCCATCATACAGATCTTCTCCAGATCTTTCAGGATCTTCCTAAGGCACCAATCCTTTGTTGCCATGGCTATGTTTTAGGCCATTGTTAAGCTGGAAGTCCCAGCTATGACCCATCTTCAATGCTCTTACATAGTGAAGGAGGTTGTTGGTCAACATCTCTCTATACATGACTCAATCCATCTTCTTTCATTATGGTGCAGTCGTCCTATCACCTTTCCAGAAAATCACCCCCGAAGTATGATCCTTTCACCCCCATGCTTCATGGTTGTGACGGTGTTCCAGAGGTTGAACTCATCCTTCTTCTACCTCCAAACGTGGAGAGTGGAGTTGATACCAAAAAGTCTCATCTGAACACATGCCTTTTCTGGATCATCCAGATAGTCATTGGTGAACTTCAAATGGGCTTGGACATGTGCTGGTGTGAGCAGGGGGACCTTGCGTGCCCCGCAGGATTTTAATCGATCACGGCGTACTGTGTTACTAATGGTAATCTTTGAGACTGTGGTTCCATATCTATTCAGGTTATTGACCAGGTACACCCAGGTAGTTCTGGGCTGATTCCTGCCTATCCCAGAATCATCCTTATCCCATGAGGTGAGATCTTACATGGAACCCCAGACCGAGTAAGATTAGCAGTAATCTTGTGTTTTTTCGATTTTCTAATAATTGCTCCAAAAGTTGTTGCCTTCTCACCAAGCTGCTTGCCTGTTGTCCTGTAGCTCATCACAGCTTATGCAGGTCGTCAATTTTGTCACTAGTGTTCTTGGTAACCTCTTTGTTCTTTGCCATGATGGAAAAGTTGGAGTATGATTGATTCAGTATGTGGACAGGTGTCTTTTATACAAGTAACAGGTTCAATTAATGCAGGTAATGAGTGCAGAGTAGAAGGGCTTCTTAAAGAAAAAATAACAGGTCTGTGAGAGCCAGAATTCTTACTGGTTGGTAGGTGATCCAATACTTATTTCATGAAATTAAATAAAATGCAAATTAATTATTTAAAATCCTACAGGTGATTTTCTGGATTTTTGGGATGGGATTCTGTCCGTTACAGTGGAAGTGTATCTACAATAAAAATTACAGATCTCTCCACTCATTGTAAGTATGAAAACTTGTAAAATCAGCATTGTATCAAATACTTATTTTCCTCACTGTAAATATAGAAGCAATAAGGAATATAGCAGAAAAATACAAAACACACAGCTATAAAATATTTTATTTTGAAATATTATCGTATTTCATAATTGTTGTTTTCATAATTTAGCGGTGAGGCCGGCTTTTTACCATCCAGCCGGTTTAAATGATCAGCTGAAGCGGTCAGGTGAGAGCATCAGCTGATTACCGGCGAGTCTTGGAGCGATCGGAAGGGAGTCTGCACAGAGGTGTATAGTTTTTTTTTTTACAGATGAATCAGCTGATTGTTTAAAAGCCATTTATACAATCAGATGATGTTTCATGTGATTCAGGTCTTTGAACTTGACACATATCATCTGATCGGTTTGCCTTCCTTCTGGCAAACCGATCAGATAATATTGAATCCGGATTGGACATCACGGGACCCTCAACCCAGGAGTATGCCGGAGGGGGGTTTCTTTAGTTTAATAAATATGTAGTCACTAATTGTGTTGTGTTTTATTTCTAATAAAAATATTTTTCTCTACGTTGTGTTTATTTTTTATTTTTACTAGAAATTCATGGTGGCCATGTCTAATATTGGCGTGACACCATGAATTTCGGGATTAGGGCCAGCTGGTAATACACAGCTAGCTTTAATCCCTTTATTACCCAGCGTGGCCACTGGAGGAGTTGGATACAGCGCCAGAACACACCATTTTCTGGGGCGGCTGCGGACTGCAATTCGCAGCAGGGGGGCCCAGAAAGTTTGGGCCAACCTGCGCTGTGGATTCCAATCCCCAGCTGCCTACTTGTACCTGGCTGGACACAAAAATTGGGCAAAGCTTACAATGTTTATTTATTCATGAAATTCATGAAATAATTTTGTAAAAAAGGGCTTCCCTATATTTTTGGTTCCCAGCTGGGTACAAATAGGCAGCTGGGGGTAGGCGGTAGCCCGTACCTGCCTGCTGTACCTGGCTGGCATACAAAAATACGGCGAAGCCATGCCGATTTTTTTTTCTTTAACTATTAAAAAAAAAAAACAAACCCAACCCTAACCCAAGGGTTAAGGGTAAAAAAAAATGCATTGGCTACCGCTGCATTGTCTATTGCTAGCTAAGGGTAACCCAAGCAGCTACGGGTTGCTAACCTCCACTGCTTGATGTTATCTTCACTGACAATGGAAAATCCAGGGAAGCCCTTTTTTTATTTTTTTTCAAAAAAACTAAAAAAAATAAAAAAAAATTATGTGGGCTTCACCATATTTTTGTATGCCAGCCAGGTAAAGCAGGCAGGTACGGGCTGCCCCCAACCCCCAGCTGTCTATTTGTACCCAGCTGGAAACCAAAAATATAGGGAAGCCTGTTTTTAATTATTTCATGAATTTCATGAAGTAATAAAAAAACAAATGACGTGGGCTTCGCACAATTTTTGTGTCCTGCCAGGTACAACTAGGCAGCTGGGGATTGGAATCCTCAGTGCAGGTTGGCCCAAGCTTTCTGGGCCCCCCGCTATGAAATGCAGTCTGCAGCCACCCCAGAAAATGATGCTTTCATAGAAGCGCCATCTTTTGGCACTATATCCAACTCTCCAGCGGCCCTGGTGCCACACTGGGTAATAAGGGGTTAATAATAGCTTTGTTTTACTAGCTGGTATTAAGCCTGAGATTCTTAATGTCAGGCCAAGTTTGACCCGGCCATTAAGAATCTCCTATAAAGGGTTAAAAAATACACCACACAGAGAAAAAATATTTTATTATAAATAAATACACAGACACACTTAGGGACTCTATTTTTATTACTCCCTCTCACACCTCCACGATCCTGGTCTTCTGTCTTCTGTTTTCTTCAACCCATGCAGCTCTGCTATATCACATAGCACAAGGAGGAAGAACGCTGCTGCTCCCCATGCTGTGTAATTGCTCAATGAGTGAGCACAGACTGCGGGTTGGTAGGCGATGACATCACTGCTGCCACCGTTGCCATTGTAACCAAACGAGCGGATTACTATAGCAACAGTGATCTCTGAACAGCTGATTCCAGGTGTCGCTATTCAGTGGCTCCTGCATAAGTGGCTGAATAGCGGCAGCGGTAAACAGGGAGTTAACTCCTGCGGTTCCTGCAGGACCGATGCATTGCAGCGCCGGTAATCAGGTGGTCGGAGATCACCGATGCTACAGTAACCCACTCGGCAGGTTACTATGGCGACGCTGGCAGCGGTGACGTTACGTCTCCTAGTACTTACACTACCTAAGACACGCACTATCTGTCCCTAGCTCAGCAGCACCTTCCCCTACACTAGCTGACTGTGGTTCACACTGCTGAGCACAGCGCCGTAAGGTGTCTTATAGAGCTGATGATGCTGTGCGGCCAGCTAATCACTGTAATGACACAGCGACGTTGTTGTGGCATTACAGTGTTACAGTCAATCCCTGCATGTGGGCTGACTCTGTAAACATCACCAACATGCAGGGAGGTGGAGCCGAGCATCTCTCCGGCACTCGGGGCTTGCTGAGTATCATGAGCAATGAGATGCTCAGGCGAGCACAGAGTAGCGGCGAGCATGCTCGCTCATCCCTAGTTGAAGTACATTTCACAGAAATTCTCCAGCATTTCACCAGCAAAACTGAAGAAAGGGGTATTTGTTGGTCTTTAGATCAGAGAGCTTATGAGAGATGATGTGTTTGAAGGAATTCTAAATAATAATGAATTGAGATCTTGGAAAAGCTTAAAGTGAATCTGTGAAAACATCTTAGGAAAAAAAAAATCTCCAGAATATGTTGAAGGTGTTGAGGAACTGGTAAATGCATACCAGTGTCTTGGATGTCACATGTCTCTGAAAATGCACTTTTCCATTCACATTTATATTTCTTAACTCAAAATCTTGGGGATATAAGTGATGAACAAGGCGAGCAGTTTCAACAGGACATTAAGTAATTTAATAACGCTACCAGGGTTTTTGGAATGACTCAATGATGGCAGATTACTGTTGGATATTCTATGAGGACAACCCTGAAAATACGTATCAATGACAGTCTAATGTTAAGCACTTTTATTTTCTGCTCATATTTTGGTTTCTGTTTTGCATGTGTAATTATTTTGATTCAATAAAAACTGTTTTGTAAGGTGAAGCATTTTTTTCTTATATGTAGATTACTGTTTTCTTAATGTCACCATTATAATAATGATGCTGCTCCATTGGAACTATACATGCTACAGAAAAAACTATATACATTTTTTTAATCAGGACAAAAAAGATGATTCAGAGAATTACAAAGTCACCTGCGAGGATTGCAAAAAATATTTGAAAACAGCTGATATGTGTGCCGACCGCTGCCTGCCCGCTGCAGGGGGCAGGGCTTAACGGGACACGCTCCATGACGGATATATCCGTCCATGGTCGTGAAGGGGTTAAATAATGATATCAGCCTGAAATCGATGGCTCGATCAGGTGTGGGTTTGGGGAGGGGTACGACTGTTGCCTGAATCGTTTCTTTAGGAATTTCCCCGGTTTCAAATGAATTTTGGAAAACTAGTGCCATATGGGGGGGTTAATATATCTTCAAATAATTTGAAGCATTCGCTTGTCAGTCCGTCAAGGTCGGGAGACTTGTTGTTTTTGTTGCTCTGATTACTTGTTTTATTTCTAATTAGTTAATTGGTTGATTTAATGTCTCTAATTTGTCTTCTGGTTTTGGGGCAAGTTTATGCTCTCTAAAAATTGGTGTATTAATTGGGCGTTAGGTTGTGGCATTGAGATGTCTTCTTGGAGGTTGTAAAGGCAGGAGTAATAGTTTGCAAATGTGTTAGCGATCTCTTTGGGGTTATATATTTTATCATCTTTATCGTTCCGTATGTGGGGTAATCTTTGTTTGGTCATTTTGGCTTTCACTTTTTATTGGCCAGTATTTTACCTGCCCTGTTTCCCTGCCAGTAGTATGTGGCTTTGCTCTTCCGTAGGTTGTGCTCGTACTTGTGTTAGAGCAGTTGGTATAGCTCATGCTGCAATTTTTGCAGTATTTGGAGAGTTGTATTTGCGGGACTCTGCTTGTGCGTCGCTTCTAATGAGGCTATGTTCCAGTTGATTTCCTCTATTTGCTGTAATCTGGCTAATTTATTTCGGGAGGCTATTTGGATGAGTTTTCCCCTAAAATAAGCCTTGTGTACGCACCATACTGTTTATGGGGATACGTCAGGTGTACTGTTAATTGTGAGGTATTCTTTTAATGTCTCTTATAGTTGGGGCCTAATAACTAGAGTTGAGCGCGGTTCACGGTTCGAGGTTCTCCAGTTCGCGGCTTGAGTGATTTTGGGGGCTGTTCTAGATCGAACTAGAACTCGAGCTTTTTGTTAAAGCTCGATAGTTCTAGATACGTTCGAGAACGGTTCTAGCAGAAAAAGACAAGCTAATTACTAGCTGGCTTTCCGCTGTAATAGTGTAAGTCACTCTGTGACTCACACTATTATGAAATTTCAGTGTATAGTGTGTGGGAACAGCGCATTCAGATCACTGCTGTTTGTATAATGGCGATCGCCATTTTTTTTTCTCCTTGTCTTCCTTCCCTAAGCGCGCCCGTGTAGTGGGACGGGCCAGCATGTCAGCCAATCCCAGACACAAACACAGCTAAGTGGACTTTTAGCCAGAGAAGCAACGGCATGTGTGATAGGATGTCCATGTCACATGTCCCTGCATTAAAAAAACGAGTATCTGCCCGTCCAGATGCCATTATCTCTTCTGCGTCCTTGGTGTCAGACACCGCTGGTGTAGCTCCTGTCTCCGATACTGCTGTGTACGCTCTATACACAGCGCTATACAGAATAGGGATAGAAGTTTCTATTAGTCCTTTTAAGGGCTAATACCGGAAGGGTCAGAGCCATAGGTGACAGTTAGGGCCGTGAAAACTGATTTTAACAGCTACACAAGATGACAGCATTTGTGTAGCGAAGGTCAGGGATTTCCTCGCTGCATTTCCCCATTAGGAGGGATAGAAAGGGAGTCTTCCTTTCTTCTACCCAGACCCACAACCCTGCCACTGTACCCTCCTGCCATTTGCACACTAAAGCTCATTGTTACTAAGCCATTATAGTAGCAAACACTGAGGAAACTCAGTGGCATCCTAAATGTTGCTGTTGGAATTCTGTATTGTCCCACTAGTGCAAGGTATTTGCAGCACGTCTGCCTGCATTGCACACTCAAACTCATTGTTACAAAGCCATTATAATACCAAACACTGAGGAAACTTAGTGGCATCCTAAAAGTGGCTGTTGGACTTCCACTAGTGTCCCACTGGTGCAAATCTATGTGCAGCACCTCTGCATTGCACACTCAAACTCATTTTTACTAAGCCATTATACTAGCAAACACTGAGTAAACTTAGTGGCATCCTAAAAATGGCTGTTGGACTTCTGTATTGTCCCACTAGTGCAAAGATTTTTGCAGCACGTCTGCCTGCATTGCACACTCAAACTCATTGTTACTAAGCCATTATACTAGCAAACACTGAGGAAACTTAGTGGTATCCTAAAAGTGGCTGTTGGACTTCCATTAGTGCCCCACTGGTGCCAAGCTATTTCTAGCACTTCTGCATGACACCCTCCTGCTCTGTTTTTAATAAACTATAATGATAGCAAAAAATGCTGCCATTTAGTGGCATACAAGAACTGGCTTTTGTATTTCATTATTGTCCCACTGGTGCCAAGCTATTTCTAGCACCTCTGCATGACACCCTCCTGCTCTGTTTTTAATAAGCTATAATGATAGCAAAAAATGCTGCCATTTAGTGGCATACAAGAACTGGCTGTTGAATTTCATTATTGTCCCACTGGTGCCAAGCTATTTCTAGCACCTCTGCATGACACCCTCCTGCTTTGTTTTTAATAAGCTATAATGATAGCAAAAAATGCTGCCATTTAGTGGCATACAAGAACTGGCTGTTGTATTTCATTATTGTCCCACTGGTGCCAAGCTCTTTCTAGCACTTCTGCATGACACCCTCCTGCTCTGTTTTTAATAAGCTATAATAATAGCAAAAAATGCTGCTATTTAGTGGCATACAAGAACTGGCAGTTGTATTTCATTATTGTCCCACTGGTGACAAGCTATTTCAAGCACCTCTGCATGACACCCTCCTGCTCTGTTTTTAATAAGCTATAATGATAACAAAAAATGCTGCCATTTAGTGGCATACAAGAACTGGCTGTTGTATTTCATTATTGTCCCACTGGTGCCAAGCTATTTCTAGCACCTCTGCATGACACCCTCCTGCTCTGTTTTTAATAAGCTATAATAATAGCAAAAAATGCTGCCATTTAGTGGCATACAAGAACTGGCTTTTGTATTTCATTATTGTCCCACTGGTGCCAAGCTATTTCTAGCACCTCTGCATGACACCCTCCTGCTCTGTTTTTAATAAGCTATAATGATAGCAAAAAATGCTGCCATTTAGTGGCATACAAGAAGTGACTGTTGGACTTCCATTAGTGTCCCACTGGTGCAAATCTATTTGCAGCACCTCTGCATGACACCCTCATGCACATTTTGCTATGCTAATTTTATAGCAAACTCATGGAATTCCTTGCTGCATTTGATCATTCAGAGGGATAGAAAGTGAGGCTTTCTTTACTGTCCTGGTACCCACAGAACACGGCCACTGTACCCACCTGTCCACTTTTGCCACGCTATTTAATTTGCCCAAAGAGCTGACTCTTTTTCTGCCTTCCTAAAATTGTCTGTAATACTAAGTTAGTGTTCCTTTGCTGCCAAGCAAGGTACAACACATGTGCATTCTACACTCCTTTTCATTTCTGGAATGCAATTATTAAATGCAGGTAGTCCAGCCAATCTTTGATTGAGGTGCAGGTGTGGATATAATGTAGCCTGCATCCAATGTTGGTTTTTCGATGTCTGACAGCTCAACAATACCATCTGTTTCCACTTCCAAAACAAGTGATGACCTGCCAATCACATTCCCAGTTGCGTGTAAAGGGGTGGAAGTTTAGTGTGAAAAACCATGTGAGACTGTTGTCCCCAGTCACAGAGGATGAAGAGCACGCAGATGCACTTGATGGGGCAGGCAGTGGTTGCACATGCACGCTAGGCCGCATTGTAGCACAGTGAAATTCACATTGCGACTTATGCTTCACTTTAAGTCGTGTACAGGGTGGGCTCCCCAGTATGCAGCAAAACCAGGCAACAGGAAAAGGACTCTAGTCAGTTGGGTTGATAAATGATTGTTTAACTTTACCAAAACAAACAATAAGAACCATGCATACAATTTAAATAATTGAACAATCTATTCTGTTGCCTACTACCTGCTAATCCCTCTGCATAGCAGTAATTGTGTGTTTGTGCGTGTGTGTGTGTGTGTGTGTGTGTGTGCGAACACGACTTACCAGTGGCGCATCACAAGAGCTTCCCAGTTATCTATGTAAACATAGACAAAACACATTACCCCCCCTGAATACCCTTATTAGCTGAAGCCTCACAGATAAGGCAGATGATAACAGTGTGAATGCAAACCACACAGCTCAGCAACACAGTCATGGAAATCTTGAAAATCAACAGTCAATGCAAACATGTGTCGCTGTCCCTCTATGATTTAAACTGTACGTGACAATTTGACAGTGCAGAGGCAGCAAGTCTTATTGTCTATGAATAGTCGGCCTACCCAGAACAGATATGTGTTTTGCTAATAAAACAAAGTGTTGCGTGCCCGCATTATTGTCTGGGCACAGCCTACCGTACCCGGGTACTGTGATGTCCAGTTGCCAGAAATACAGACTTTACGCTCCTCTCACGGTAAGCAGTATAGACAGCACCGTAAGAATGTTAGTCTGTGGCACAGGATGCTGCTCACTGGCATTACGGTACTCCTTACCAAACTACAAAATGACTCCGCTCACAATTGAACGAAGTGTTTCCGCGGTGGCTCCTTGCTGTAACACACACCTTTTAGCTTTTCCTTCTGTTCATAGACAGCATCTCCAAGTCCACACCCGAAGACCAATTTCTCCTCCACGTCTAAGTGTGGAGAGGCAGCTAGTGCGCATGCGTGTGCCGATTTACCCCAGCCGCAGCCTAACTACAGAGTTTCGCCTAGTGAGAATGGTCAGCCTGACTGTGCCATTCCTGAGGCTAAGTCTTCATTTCGGGATACAGCGCATGCTCCCACACTTAGTGCGAAAAGCCTCTTTGCACAGGTACTTGCATTCTGTGCCGGGTCTAAGTCCTGTTTTGTGCCTAGACACCATGCTAAAGCTGATAGTCTTTTTTCAGAGACTATTTCATGCTACTGAGCATGCCCAGGCACTTACTGCATCAGAGACTAGGTCCAGTAATGAACTCTTTGGCCCTGCCCCTGATGTGGAGGGCCCATATAGACCACAGGGCATCAGGTGTCCTGACAATGTGGCCAGGCCACTCCCAAATGGCTTGCAGAGGCCCGCCCCTATGACTTGTCACCTCATTATTGATGGTGAGACGATGACTGGTGAGGTGTTTGTGTCGTGGCAGCCATGAGGTCATTATTGAAGTTGCGGTTCCAAATAGGACGCTAGTTATGCCACTCATGACGTGTCACTCTGCTTTTGTCTCCAGGAGGTGCATTGTGGTCCACGCTGGTTTAGGGCGGACCCAGGTTATAAAATGGGCTGGAGCCAACAAGGAGGTGCACAGTCTTCTATTATGCTCCGAAAGAGCACACCTCCATGTGTTGAACCCATTGCGGCTTTAGGCCAGAGGTAGGCAGGGATAGGACGTCGATGCAGGCCGCCACCACAGTTGGTAATGCAGAACGGTTAAGACCAGCTCCTGTCCTACAAGTCCTGCTAGTGCAGCCCAGTGGCATTAACAGGCCTGCTGCTGCTGATGCACCTGCTGTCCACAGGTGTGGCCCCAATGCACACGGTCAGCGTACTGAATGGCCCCTGTGATGTTAACAGGGAGTTCCTGGGCTGGGTGGGCGTGTGGACCCTGTGACGCTAACAGGGCTCCCAGTCTCCAGATCCGAGTGGCGTCTAACTCGGTTCAGGCTCCTATTAGTTTCATAGCCACACAGTTTATCCTCCACCTAACCTTCCAGTTGCCAACCTCTCCTTTTCCATCTGGGAGCACGGTGGACATTGACTGCTGATGGGGATATATACCTTTCTCTTTCTTTTCTTATTAATTTTCGTTATATAGCAGTAACATAGTATATACCACCTTATCCAAATCTGCCAGTCCCACCGTAACAGATGGTGTTTCGTCAGCAAATGTTACTTTTGCTTAACCACCAAACCCACGGACAAAAACTTTTTTCCCCTTTTCAACACACCTGTTCCCCTTTCCACCAGCATCTGTCCTTTTTCAACTCATTTTGTATATGACCAAAAGTGCAACTCTGCAGGGACACCGTACTCAATGCCATCTCAGCACAGCAGCCAGCCCTCGGTCCCTCAGATGTGGACAAGTAAAAGACCATTTCCTCCTATCCATGACAAAGCGTTGAGATTCACTCTGTGCAGCACTGGTGTTTAGTGGAAAAGCAGATCTAAGATTGCGTACCACCTTCTGCAGATACTCCTGTATACGTGCGTCCTTTTCTATGGCAGGAATTATTTCGCCAAATTTTGTCTTGTACCGGGGATCTAACAGTGTGGCAACCCAGTAGTTAGCATTACTTCGAATTCGTACAATCCGAGGGTCATGTTGTAGGTAGTGCAGCAAGAAGGCGCTCTTGTGTCTTGTGCATCCAGAAGGACCAAGTCTTTGGTGTGTTGGTGGCAGAGAGGTGAGAATCGTGCCTCCTTCCTCTGCCCTCTCCCCCCAACCTCGCACAACCGAAATGTGAGCAAGCTCTCACTCATTGCCACTGCCATTGCTCACTGCCCATTGCCAGTTCGTCCTCCATTTCTTCATGGGCTCCTGCACCTTCCTCAACACTTTTTGCTGATACTATGCGCCCTTGTTAATCCCTCTCCCCCACCATGACTGCCGCCTAGGTGCCGCTGACCATCTGGACCCCGTAGATCTTGTTATCCCTTCCGCATATGAATCGTCCTGTACTTCCTTCCCTTCCTCTTGTCCCAACACCTGACTCCGAATAATGCTTACAGTGTGCTCCATCATGTAGATGACCAGAATTGCCACGCTGAGAATGGCATTGCCAGTGCTAAACATCTTCGTCGACATTTGTAAACTGTGTAGAAGGGTGCATAGGTCCTTGATCTGACACCACTCCAGCAGCGTGATCTGCACCACCTCTGGATCAAGTTAGGCCAGGCTATATGTCATAACGTATTGCAGCAGGGTTCGGCGGTGCTGCCACAAACGCTGCAACATGTGCAGATTCAAATTCCTGCGTGTCGGCACATCGCATTTCAGGCGTTTAACCACCAGACTCAAAGACTTCTGGAGCGACGAAAGTTGTTGAGCTGCTGTGTGCGAACGATGGAAGTGAGCACATAGTGAGCGTGCCCGCTGCACAAGGCGATGTAGGCCGGGATGGTGTTTTAAAAATTGCTGGAGAATTAGATTCAACACGTGAGCCATACAAGGCACGTGTGTCACATTGCCCTGACGATGGCCCGCAGCCAGGTTTGCATCATTGCCGCACACTGCGGTTATGTCATCAACGGAGTACGCCCAGTCAATTTGTACTCCGGTCACCAGGTGACAACGTGTTCCTTTCATGCATAGTGCTGATGATGGGAGAGAAGTTGATGCCAGCGGCGCAGGTGGACGCAGGTTATGCTCACCCACTGGGCTGCATTACCTTGACAGATGCAGAATCTCTGGCTGAATGTAGGTGGTGGGTATCTCACAGATGAAGTGCCATCATTCAGCTACAACCAATGGGAAGACACCACACCCTTTTTTATGCCCATCCTGTCTGCAGACCACTGCCAGACATAGCTATGAACCTGTGGTTACTTTTACCCCCAGTTCAGTTTTATGATTTTGTGTGCTTGTTACCTGACTACTTTTCCTGCTTGCTGTTTATGTACTTTGTTGCCCGATCCGCATTTCACCTCTGCTTGTTTTCTGATTAAGTCCTGGCCGTCCCATTCTGTTCCTGTTCCTCAATTAATGTTTTGTCCCTACCTGACTACTATTCTCTGGAACTGCAGCCTTTCACAGGTATTGATCACCTTGGGCCCTGTGCAATTCCTAATCCCTGTATAGGGGTTAAAGGGTTTCAGGGTTCTGGAGGTCCTGCTTGGTGAGTGGCTTCCCTCTAGCCTATCCTTTACAGCCCATCTGAGTGTGTGGATTAAGGAAGGCGTTACACCGTGCCTTCTGCAGAAGGCCATGTAGGCCAGGATGGTGCTTTAAAAATTGCTGGACAACCAGGTTCAACACGTGGGCCACACAAGGCATGTGTGTCACATTGTCACGGCGAAGGGCCGCACCCATGTTTGCATCATTGTCACACCCGGCCTTCCCTGGCTGCTGGTTGAGTGGAGACAACCATTGATGAAACTTGGTGTCCAGAGCTAACCGTCCACAACTTCTCAGCAGTGTGACTCACATTTCCCATACATTTCAAAGTAAACATTTGACCGCATGATGGCATTGAGCTCTGCTGCCAGCATAATAAGGAGGTGTGTGTGGTTTTCCTTGTGCGCAGTTACAAGGAAGGGTGCCCTGACCACACAGGGTTTGGGCCGAGGTGAAGGACCCACACGAGTTTGAGGAGGCAGAAGCAGTATATTAACCTCTACATACAGAGGAAAGATTGATACAACTCGTGGGGACAGCAAGACTTGTACAGCAGACCCTTCTCCATCTCTCCCCATAGTAACCCATTGCCCAGTCAGCGACATGTAACGCCCCTGTCCATGCTTACTGGGCCAAGTATCTGTGGTGAAAATGCACCCTGTCACACAGTTTCTCAATGAAGCGGTGATGTTTAGTGCGACATGCTGGTGTAGCGCATGCACGCCTTTGTTGGAAAAGGAGTGGCGCCTGGGCATCGGCTCTTGGGGCACTGCGATGGGCATAAGATCTTGAAAATCCTCGGTTAAAAAGGTTGGAAAGGAAGCATTTTGGTAGCCAACAGTTTGCAGATGCTGAAAGTCAACCTCTAAGCTATGTCATGCTTTTCTAAAAGCATGTAAAACACAGCAAAGGGACTCCAACCACAGTCTCCCTCGTTTCCACTAATTGGGCCACACACACCCCACTTGACTTGCATCAGTTGACCCCCATTTTCAAGATGAAAAAGATGCTTAGCATGAATCACTCTCAAAAATACACGTGCCTTTCGCCTCCCCTGGATGACCCAGGGGAAGAAAAGTCCTCTGAGAGCCATGACTTGTTCATCTTGGTTCTTTTACAAACACAGCGAGGGGACTCCAACCACAGTCTCCCTCGTTTCCACTAATTGGGCCACACAAACCGCACTTGACTGGCATCAGTTGACCCCCCTTTTCAAAGTGAAAAAGATGCTTTGCATGAAGCACTCTCAAAAATACGTATGCCTTTCACCTCCCCTGGATGACCCAGGGGAAGAAAAGTCCTCTGAGAGCCATGACTTGTTCATCTTGGTTCTTTTACAAACACAGCGAGGGGACTCCAACCACAGTCTCCTTCGTTTCCACTAATTGGGCCACACACACCCCACTTGACTGGCATCAGTTGACCCCCCTTTTCAAAATGAAAAAGATGCTTTGCATGAAGCACTCTCAAAAATACACGTGCCTTTCGCCTCCCCTGGATGACCCATTGGAACAAAAGTCCTCTGAGAGCCATGACTTGTTCATCTTGGTTCTTTTACAAACACAGCGAGGGGACTCCAACCACAGTCTCCCTCGTTTCCACTAATTGGGCCACACACACCCCACTTGACTGGCATCAGTTGACCCCCCTTTTCAAAATGAAAAAGATGCTTTGCATGAAGCACTCTAAAAAATATGCATGCCTTTCACCATCCCTGGATGACCCAGGGGAAGAAAAGTCCTCTGAGAGCCATGACTTGTTCATCTTGGTTCTTTTACAAACACAGCGAGGGGACTCCAACCACAGTCTCCCTCGTTTCCACTAATTGGGCCACACACACCCCACTTGACTGGCATCAGTTGACCCCCCTTTTCAAAATAAAAAAGATGCTTTGCATGAATCACTCTAAAAAATACGTATGCCTTTCACCTCCCCTGGATGACCCAGGGGAACAAAAGTCCTCTGAGAGCCATGACTTGTTCATCTTGGTTCTTTTACAAACACAGCAAGGGGACTCCAACCACAGTCTCCCTCGTTTCCACTAATTGGGCCACACACACCCCACTTGACTGGCATCAGTTGACCCCCCTTTTCAAAATGAAAAAGATGCTTTGCATGAAGCACTCTAAAAAATACGCATGCCTTTCACCATCCCTGGATGACCCAGGGGAAGAAAAGTCCTCTGAGAGCCATGACTTGTTCATCTTGGTTCTTTTTTCAAAAGCGAGGGGACTCCAACCACAGTCTCCGTCGTTTCCACTAATTGAGCCACACACACCCCACTTGACTGGCATCAGTTGACCCCCATTTTCAAGATGAAAAAGATGCTTTGCATGAAGCACTCTCAAAAAAACGCGTGCCTTTCGCCTCCCCTGGCTGAGCCAGGGGAAGAAAAGTCCTCTGAGAGCCATGACTTGTTCATCTTGGTGAACGTTAGTCTGTCCACATTGTCAGTGGACAGATGCGTATGCTTAGCTGTCAGCACACCCCCAGCAGCACTGAGGACACGTTCCGAGAAAACGCTGGCTGCAGGACACAACAAGATCCCCAAGGCGTAAGCTCAGGCAATTTATCCAGATTGGAAGCCTAAAATGAGCAGGGCTCAAGTTGCACAGTAATGGCATCGATGTTTCCTTGTATATACTCATATCTGTGTCTCCTCCTCTTTTTCCTTGTCCAGTTCTTTTGTTTTCGCATGAGTATATGTCCTTGTCACTTTCCCATGTGTTTGTGTTGTGTTGTGAGTTGTTTGTCACCTTTTGGACACCTTTGAGGGTGTTTTCTAGGTGTTTTTATGTGTTTGTGATTGCCTGCCATTGTTTCCTATGCGGTTCGAGTTCGGTTTGTTGAACGTTCGACGAACCGAACTCGAACGAGACCTCCGTTCGGCGAACCGAACTCGAGCCGAACCGTGACCGGTTTGCTCATCTCTACTAATAACATGAGAGGAGGTCAGGTAATTGTTTACTCTCCATGGGGATTATTTTGGGTAGTTATATCCCTCTGTAATGTGGCATGAGACAGAAACGTGGTCCGACCACGTGATAATTCCTATTGTGGCCTTCTGGATATCCTGTAACAACTATTTGTCTGCAAGTATTAGATTGATTCTTGAATATCCTTTGTGTGAATGTGTATAGAAGGTGTAATCCCATTCAGAGATGTGCAGGACCCGGCACACGTCATACAGCTCTTCTGATAGGAGAGTTTGGGAAAGTGATTGGGACTTGTCCCTGGGTTTTGGATGTGTAGATTTGTCAATGTCTGGTCATGGAGTGATGTTAAAGTCCCCACACACCATGAGGGCACCTCTTTTTACATCAGCTACTATGGCCATAGTTTCCTTGATAAATCCGATTTGTTTGGTGTTTGGGACATATACGGAGACAATGGTGTAGGTCTTATTGTTTATGCTGCACACCAGGATAACGTACCGGCCCTCACTGTCCACAATGCTGCGGATGAGCTGGAAGGCCACAGTGTTTTTGATGGCTATTGTTACTACTCTTTTTTTGTCTATTGCATGGGAGTGATACATATGTGGGAAGTGTCTGTTCTGTAATCGGTGTGTGTCCGTGTTATTCAGATGCGTTTCTTGAATGCACAGTATGTCAGCTTTAAGTGACCGGGCTTCTCTCCATAGGAGAGATCTCTTACAGTGCCTACAAGTAGTATTCAACCCCCTGCAGATTTAGCAGGTTTGATAAGATGCAAATAAGTTAGAGCCTGCAAACTTCAAACAAGAGCAGGATTTATTAACAGATGCATAAATCTTACAAACCAACAAGTTATGTTGCTCAGTTAAATTTTAATAAATTTTCAACATAAAAGTGTGGGTCAATTATTATTAAACCCCTAGGTTTAATATTTTGTGGAATAACCCTTGTTTGCAATTACAGCTAATAATCGTCTTTTATAAGACCTGATCAGGCCGGCACAGGTCTCTGGAGTTATCTTGGCCCACTCCTCCATGCAGATCTTCTCCAAGTTATCTAGGTTCTTTGGGTGTCTCATGTGGACATTAATCTTGAGCTCCTTCCACAAGTTTTCAATTGGGTTAAGGTCAGGAGACTGACTAGGCCACTGCAACACCTTGATTTTTTCACTCTTGAACCAGGCCTTGGTTTTCTTGGCTGTGTGCTTTGGGTCGTTGTCTTGTTGGAAGATGAAATGACGACCCATCTTAAGATCCTTGATGGAGGAGCGGAGGTTCTTGGCCAAAATCTCCAGGTAGGTCGTGCTATCCATCTTCCCATGGGTGCGGACGAGATGGCCAGGCCCCTTGGCTGAGAAACAGCCCCACAGCATGATGCTGCCACCACCATGCTTGACTGTAGGGATGGTATTCTTGGGGTCGTATGCAGTGCCATCCAGTCTCCAAACGTCACGTGTGTGGTTGGCACCAAAGATCTCGATCTTGGTCTCATCAGACCAGAGAACCTTGAACCAGTCTGTCTCAGAGTCCTCCAAGTGATCATGAGCAAACTGTAGACGAGCCTTGACATGACGCTTTGAAAGTAAAGGTACCTTACGGGCTCGTCTGGAATGGAGACCATTGCGGTGGAGTACGTTACTTATGGTATTGACTGAAACCAATGTCCCCACTGCCATGAGATCTTCCCGGAGCTCCTTCCTTGTTATCCTTGGGTTAGCCTTGACTCTTCGGACAAGCCTGGCCTCTGCACGGGTGGAAACTTTCAAAGGCTGTCCAGGCCGTGGAAGGCTAACAGTAGTTCCATAAGCCTTCCACTTCCGGATGATGCTCCCAACAGTGGAGACAGGTAGGCCCAACTCCTTGGAAAGGGTTTTGTACCCCTTGCCAGCCTTGTGACCCTCCACGATCTTGTCTCTGATGGCCTTGGAATGCTCCTTTGTCTTTCCCATGTTGACCAAGTATGAGTGCTGTTCACAAGTTTGGGGAGGGTCTTAATTAGTCAGAAAAGGCTGGAAAAAGGGATAATGAATCCAAACATGTAAAGCTCATTGTTCTTTGTGCCTGAAATACTTCTTAATACTTTAGGGGAACCAAACAGAATTCTGGTGGTTTGAGGGGTTGAATAATAAATGACCCTCTGAATAAACTTTTCACAATTTAAAAAAAATAAATAAATAAATAAATAACATTCTTTTTTGCTGCAGTGCATTTCACACTTCCAGGCTGATCTACAGTCCAAATGTCACAATGCCAAGTTAATTCCGAATGTGTAAACCTGCTAAATCTGCAGGGGGTTGAATACTACTTGTAGGCACTGTAAATGGGCTGTTTAACCCTTTAGCATTGATGCTAGAAATGTGAAGTGCCATATACAGATAAAATCTATAAGTACAAATTACAAATAAAATGTATATGTCACCAATAAAAAGTTAGGAAAAGTGGAAAAATGGGGGATAAAAAATATTAATTCTCAAAATTGTAACTATAATAGTTCCAAAAATAGAGTCCGATTCTAAGTAAGCCCACTGAACATGCACCGTTATCCAGTATATAATGGGGGGAAGGTGAAACTACATAATAGGATAGTTTCCTCATGCCTCCACGGCCTTTTATGGAGAAAGTATTTATATAACTCTGTTTTGGTAATAAAAAAGAGACAAGCAAGTAAACAACAGAAAAAGCAAACATGTAACTTGCGCCTTGATCAGGACCACGCCTTTATTAGCGTTGGCAGCCTCTTCTTCATTGGTGGGCTTGTATCCTCATCCGCAGTCGCCAGCGACCACCTCTGCAGCAGAGTCATGGCCTCCCGGGGGGATGTGAGGGCATGCGTGACTTCATTCCTGGTGACGATGAGCTTGACTGGGTAGCCCAGCTTGTATAGGATGTCGTTATTCCTCAGGACTTTAGTCGCTGTTGAGAATTCCCATCTCCTGTTCAGGGTGGCGGCGGACAGATCGGTGAACTCCAGCACCTCTTTAAACCTGTCCGGCAGGTCCAGTTTTGCTGTCGTCGCTTTAGTCGCGGTTTCTTTGAATTGATAAAAGTGGAGCTGGGCGATCACATCCCTGGGTGCGGAGTTAGGAGCACTTTTGGGTTTCGGGATTTTGTGTGCTCTGTCTATTAGGAGGTCTCTCTGCTCTGCATCAGGGATCAGTGCTGTGAAGAAGTCTGTTAGGAACTTCATCAGCGAATCTGCGGTCACGCTCTCCGGGATCCCTCTGAAGCGCAGGTTATTGCGCCTGGATTAGTCCTGAAGGTCGGCCAGCTTCAGCTTCAAGGCAGTGATCTCCTCATCTGCCTCATTATGAGTGTCCACAAGCTGGTTATGGGCTGTGGTGAATTCTTCCAGCTTCTCTGTGTGAGGTTGGGTCACCAATTTGTACTATGTCTTTCTGCAGAGCAGTGATGGCTGGGATGATGTCCCTGTGTATGGACTTCTTCAATTCCTCCATGTAGAACTTCAGAGTGGCCTCTGTTACAGGGGCTGAGCTCAGGCCGTTATCAGGGGCTGTAGATACCTGCTGTGAGGCCTGCGGTGTCTCAGAGCTGCTGCCTGCTGAGATGATTGTATTCTTTGTGTGGGGAGGTGCCCCTGAATGGAGCTGAGAGTTTCTGAACTTCTGCCTGGGGAATTCTGGCCAGACTGATGTGAATCAGAGCTTCTGGAGCGTGCTGTGCTGTCCTAAGCTGCTTGGTCACTGCAGCAGCGGCCATCTTGATTTTTCCTGAGAGCCAGTGTAAAGATTGATATCTTGCCCGGACCGTCTCTTCACCTCCTGGTAGTGCTCTGGGGTCTCTGCTCTCTGTATCTCCCCTTATCAGGAGTTTCCAGCTGTGTTTGTTTTTTTGAGCTGCTTTAAAGGCCATGGAAGCAAGGAGTCGAGATTAACAGCTACTGCTCAGCTCTGCATTCGGCCACACACCTTGATGCATTTTTTTGCCAGGAGATGCAGATTTGGTGTAGAAATGTCTGCATCAGATTTCTGTACCAAATTTGCTAACTATGTCAGGTTTTTGTGTAGGTTTCTGCCAGAATATACAGATTTGATGCTGGAATTTATACACTTAATTTTTGCACCAGATCTGTATCTCCTGGCAAAAAACCCACATCAAAATGACATTGTGTATCTCAGCTGTTACCTCAGGAGAACTCACCTCAGGTGAACTCATTGAACTAAATCCTGGATTACCAGAATGCATGCCCATTCCGGTAATCTGGCATTAATTTCAATACTGCTGAATTATTGGCTTATTGACTTCAATGGTGTTGGTTAATAAGGTAATACGGCACCATTAAAGTCAATAACCCAGTAGTCCATTGACCTCAATGTCGGGTTGCTGGCAATGAGCTCAATGAGTTCACCTCAAATGATTTCACCTGCAGTCACAGTTGGAGTACCATGGGAGTCGGCAGCTGTGACCTCAGATGAACTCTCTGACATCACAACTCTCACAGCCGAAACTCCATCAGTGTGTGCCTCAGTTGCAGCTGATGACCATTACATCTGTCATTACGATCCTCCTGTGAATGTCGGCTGCAAGCCGGCATTCATAGGAGATCAGGATTTCTGATATACATAAAACTGCTGATGCATTGCTCTGTATAGCACAAGGAATAGGACGATTGCAGCTTCAAGTCCCCTAAGGGAACTAGTGAAAACAGGGAAAAGTAAAAAAAAATAGTTTTAAATAATGTGAAACAATAGAAAACCCATTTCTAATCACCCCCATTTTGACACATTGAAAATAAAATGAGAATAAAAAAGCATAGCGTGTTTGACATCACTGCCTTCAGAAATGTCCAATCTATCAAGATATAAAATATATTTCTCCAACTGGTAAGCAATGCAATGAAAGGAAATCTCCAGAATTACCTTTTTTTGGCCACCGCAAGATTTCAATAAAATGCAATAAGAGGTAATCAAAACATTATATCTACCCAAAAATGGTTTTGGTTAAAAACATAAGCCCAGGGCACAAATAATAAGCCCTAATTTAGCCCCAGATCTCAAACAGCAAAAACATTACGGATTTCGGAAAAGAAGCACCAAAAGCAAAATTTGTAAAAAAGTCAGATGTTTTTTCACCATTTAAATTAAAATATATACATGTTTGGTATGTACAGTATGTACTGAACTCATACTGACCTGGAGAATCATACTCTCTTTGGAATATGGTTAATAAAAAACAATTGTGGAATTGCATTTTTTTTTTGCAATTTCACCACACTTGGATTTTTTTTCCTGTTTTCTTATATAGAATATGGTAAAATAAATAATGTTATTGAAAAGTACAACTCATCCCACGAAAAATAAGCCTTCAAATTGCTATATTGATGGAAAAATAGAAACGTTATGGCTCTTGGACAAAGGGGAGGAAAAAAAGAAAGCACCAAAAAGGAAAATAGCCATGGCATGAAGGAGTTACCGTATTTTTCGCTTTATAAGATGCACCTGATTATAAGACACACACACAAATTTGGTGAAGGAAAAGAGATTTTTTTAATTTTAAATGGGGTCCGTCTTATAATGCCAGTATCTATCTAATAAATCATATAGGGTATATGTCCCTCATAGCCCCCCATCCTAAAATTAGCCCACTTAATCTGGATATGGCCCCCTTATATTGAATATAGCCCCTTTGTGCTGGCACACGTCCTTCAGTGATGGCACATGTCCCCCATTGATGGCACACGTCCTCTATTGCTGGCACACATCCCCTATTGCTGGCACATGTCTCCTATTTATGGAACACGTCCCCTATTTATGGCACACGTCTCCTATTTAAGGAACACGTCCCCTATTTATGGCACACGTCTCCCTGTGCTGGAACACGTACCTTATTGCTGGCACATATCCCCTACAGCTGGCACAGGTCTCCTATAGATGGCACACGTCTCCTACAGCTGGCACAGGTCTCCTATGGATAGCACACGTCCCTCTGTGCTGTTCATGGCTCCCTATGGATGGCACATGCCCCCCCTGTACTGCCCATGGCCCCCTATGGATGGTACACGTCCCCTTGTGTTTGATATGGCCCCCTATGGATGGAACACCTCCTCCTGTGTTAGATATGACACCCTATGGATGGCACATGTCCCCCTGTGTTAGATATGGCCCCCTATGGATGGCACACCTCCCCCTGTGTTATATATGCCCCCCTATGGATGGCACACCTTCCCCTGTGTTAGATTTGGCCCCATGCTGCTGCTCACAGTAAAATAAACACTTTACTTTACCTTCTCCAGTGCTGTCCTCCCTCGTGTCTGCCTCCGTGCTGCTGAGCTCCTGCACTTCCTGGTTCTCGGTGCCGGTCATGTGATCGGTACAGCAGAGTGATATCATCGCTGCGTGCCTGATCACAGCGGCAGCAGAGAGACCGGGAGATCAGCGCTGGAGGAGGTAATTAAAGAGTTTTTTATTTTACTATGGGCAGCAGCATGGGGGCCATATCTAACACATGAGGGAATGTACCATCAAAGGGGGGCGCAGGCAGATATAATATACGCCGCTGCCCCAGCCCATCACCGCGGTGCCGTTTCAGCACCACGGTGATGGACAGCGTCAGTGCATATTATATGAGCGGGAGCAGGAGATCTAAGGCTGCCTCCTGCAGCTTTCACAAGCCCCCAGCAGCACTCCAGAGCTGCCCCCACCTCCCCTGGACTCTAGTGTGTATATATATATATATATAAATTTGGGGGAACAAAAGTGTGTCTTATAAAGCGAAAAATATGGTATATATCACAATAACAACAATGATGTCTTCAACAGGGAACATGGGCAGTATGTCCATCTTACCAAATGTATTTTTTAAATTAGTAACACACTATGAGTCATATACTGCTTTTTAAGACACAGGGAAAACATATATAGTACATCACAAAAGTGAGAACACCACTCACATTTTTGGAAATATTTTATTACATCTTTTGATTGTATCAAAGTGTCATATGTTCAGTGATGCCCCATGAAAATATATAATAAACTATTTACAAAAAATGTGAAAGGTGATATACAGTATATTGCGC